>NW_011888848.1:5610240-5613172 GCF_000151845.1 Pteropus vampyrus
GTTTTCAAGTCTTTGGGGTAAATACCCAGTAGAGGGATTGCTGGATCATATGGTAGATCAATTCCTAGTTTTTTGAGGAACCTCCATACTGTTTTCCATAGCGACTGTACCAATTTGCAGTCACACCAGGAGTGTATAAGGGTTCCTTTTTTTCTGCATTCCTTCCAACATTTGTCATTACTTGTCCTGTTGATTATAGCTATTTTAACAGGTGTGAGATGGTATCTCATTGTGGTTTTCATTTGCATTTCTCTAATAGCTATTGATGTTGAGCATCTTTTCATATATTTGTTGGCCATTTGTATGTCCTCTATGGAGAAGGGTCTATTCAGGTCCTCTGCCCAATTTTTGATTAGATCATTTGTTTTTTTTTTTTTTTTCGTTATTGAGTTGTATATTTTGGAGATTAGGCTTTTATCGGAGGCATTGCTTGCAAAGAATTATTTTGTATATTTTTATATAAATCATATCCCCGTCTGTGACTAGCCTGTTCATATCCTTTGTCTATTTTTCTGTTGAGTTCATATCCTTTGTCTATTTTTCTCTTTCTTACTCATTATATCAATATTACTCTGTTATAAGTATTGCAAATATCTTGTCCCAGTACACCACTAGATAGTTAACTTTGCTTATGGTGACTTTTTTAATCTAAAAAATACATATTTTATGATTTCTAACACATAGAAGGGCCAATACATAAAACCATTTACTTGACCTTGAAAATCAAAAAAAGGGGCAGGAGCGGAAGGGGGGTCAGAATATAGATGCTTTTGATATATCTAAGGGTTTTTAAAATGTAATCAAATTTAACAATATTTCTCTTTATGTTTAATGCCTTTCTATGAGTCTTCCAAATGGTCCTTTTTACCCCATGGTCACAAACATATTCTCTTATATTTTATTCTTATTACTTTTAAATTCAGTTTTTAAAATTCTTTAAAACAGCTAGAATTTGTTATGTGTGTGCTCTAGCTACATTCTTTCCCACATGAATAGGTAGTTGTCTCAACACCATTTATAGAAATGTCCTTTTTCTCTCCCATTGATTGAAAAAGCCAATTTTATCATTTAATTAATCCCAGAGATTTGTTTCTGCACTTTGTATTCTGTTTTTTCCAATCTATTATGTCTGTTTCTATGTCACTATTACAGTTTTAACTATTTTACATTTTTAAAAATAGTATCTCTTTTATATTGACTTGTTTTTCCATTCTAAGCTCTTTTAGCCCAAATTAATTTTAGAATCAGTCAAGTTTAATGAAAAATACTGAGTGGATTTTAATTGGCATAGCACTGAACTAATAAGTTAATTTGAGGGAGAGATAACATCTTTATAATATTGATGCTTTTTATCCACAAATCTGAAATATATGTGCAATTATTCAAGTGTTATCTTAAGTACTACAATGTTTATAATTTTTATAAAGGTCGAGACTATTTCACAGTTTTGTTCTTAGGTAGTTTGTGTTTTTTATTGATGTTGTGAATCGAATTTTTCATAACATTTTCTAATTAGTTTCTTCAAATGTACAAGAAAGCTACTTTTAAAATTTACTTTTATTGAGGTATAGTTTATATACAATAAAATGAGCACCCATTTTTAATGAACATTTCTGTGAGTTTTGACAAATTTATATACTCATGTAACGCCCTGCACAATTGAAATGCAGTACATTTTTATTACTCCCCAAATTCACGTCCCACCAAGTCAATTCCATACTGGCCCCAGGCAAACCATAATCTATTTTCTGTCACAATAGATTAGATTTTTTTTTTAGAGTTTTAAATAGATACAATTATGTAGTATATGCTCTTTTGTTTCTGGCTTCTTTTGTTCAGCAAGTGGTTTTTGAGATGCATCCATATTATGACTAGTAGTTCATTCCATTTTATTGCAGAGTAGTGTTTTATTGTATGAATATACCACCAACCTTATCTATTCACTTTTTGGGGAATATTTGGATTGTTTCCAGTTTGGGGCTATAAGAAATAAAGCTATGAACTTTTGCATTCAAGTCTTTGTGTGGACGTTTGTTTTCATTTCTTAGGGAAATGCCTAGGAGCAGAACTGCTGGGCCTTTTGGTAAGACAATGTTTATTAAAAAACTGCCAACAGTCTTCCAAAGTATTGCTGTATTTTATATTCACACCAACAATGTATGAAGTTTCAGGCCTCCATATCTTCTCCAATACTGGGTATGTAGTGGTATCAGGTTGTAGTTTTTTAGTTTTTTTTCAAATTTGGAAATTTTTCAGCCATTATGTCTTAAATATTTGTCTTCCTTCTTTTTCTTCATCTACAACTACAATTACACATGTGTTAACTGCTTGATATTATTCTGTATAGGTCCCTGATACTCTTTTCAGTTTTTTTCAGTCATGTTACTCTCCTTTGCTTAAAGTCATGTGCTTCATTTTGGATGTATTCTAAATCTTCAGAATCACTGATCTTTTCTTCTTCAGTGTTTGACCTTCTGTTAATTTTATACAGTAAAATTTTCAATTCAGATATTACATTTTTTAATTATAAGCCATCATACATTTTTATATTTATTTTTTTCAGCTTTACTGAGATATAATTGGCATATAACATTATGTAAGTTTAAGGTGTACGATGTATTGATTTGATACACTCATGTATTATAAAATGATTACTGACATAGTGTTAGCTAATACCTCTATTTCATCACATAATTGCCATTTCTTTTTTGTGGTGAGAACAATTAAGATCTACACTGTTAACAGCTTTCAAGTATATAATACAGTATTGTTAACTATAATTGTTAACTATAATAACAGCTTTCAAGTATATAATACAGTATTGTTAACTATAATTAATGCTATACATTAATTCCCCAAACCTTAATCATTTCATAAGTGAAAATTTATACTCTTTTGACCAACACCTCCCCATTTACCCCACCCCCAACCC
>NW_011888848.1:5613710-5616298 GCF_000151845.1 Pteropus vampyrus
CATCTTCTTTATGTACCATGTCTTCTTTATCCATTCACCTGTTGACACTTAGGTTGTTTCATTGAGCTATTACATCTTTTATTCCAAAAGTTCTATTGATTCTTCATTCTATCTTCCATTTTTTTTCTTCTTTATGTTCACATTTTCCTTTAAATTCTTAACCATATGGAACATATTTATAACAACTGCTTTAACATAACTGATCTGCCATTTCCATCATTGCTATCATTTGCAGGTCTATTTGTATTGACTGATTTTTCCCCCCTGGTATGGGTTGCATAATCCCAACTCTTCATATGTCTAGTGATCACATGCTGGACTTGGTAGGTTTTACATTGTTAAATTCTGGATTTTGTTGTTTTCCTTCAGAGTGTTGGACTTTGTCCTAGATGACAGTTTTAAATTATTTGTGAATTAGTTGATCCTTTTGAGGCTTGTTTTTAAGATCTTTTAGGGATTTTCTAGAGTTTTACTGTAGGGCTGATTTAGTCCTTTTCGAAGGTGTGGCCCTTCTGAGTCTCTACTGAATGCCCTTTGTATTTGAAAAGGTATCTCCACTCCAGCTGGTGGAAACTCAAAGTTTTCTCCAGACTTCTGCGAGCTCTAGAAATTACTATCTTACTTTTCCTCTTCTGTAGTTATGATGTCTAGCCTGTGGGGATTTATTCTATACCTGTACTCCTTGATATTCAACCAAAGATACAGGGAGACCTGAATGCAAATATCTGGAATTTTCTTTTTGTCATTCCCTCTCTCACTTACTCTGCTCTCAAAATCGTAGCTGCCTTGGCTTCCTCAAATCCTTTTCTCCTCAACTCAGCAAGTTTGCTGGCCTTTGGTTTCTCGCCACCGCAGCCTTGAAATTGGTCTTATGCAGAAAGCCTGGGCAATGATGAGGTTTACTTTGTTTCCCTTTTCTCATTTATAACAGCGCTGTCTGTTACCCAATGTCTGAAAATAAATAGTTGTTTCTTATGTTTTGTCTGGTTTTCTAAGTGCTTTCATCAGGAGATTAACTCCAGAACCTATGTTCCTTTATGTCAGTAAGCAGATGTCCTACTTCTGATTTTTAAAAGTTGATCTTATATATGACTACCTTGCTGAATGTATATGAACATCCTGTCTTCGAATAATTAAATTTCTGTCTTTTCCTTTACCAGTATTTGTAAATTTGTATTTCTATTTTATTGTGTTTGATAGAACATCCAGTCAATGTTGAATATTTTTAGTAGAAAGAAGAGACATTTCTAACCTTTTAATAATTTTAATAAGAATGCTTCTAATACTTAATATGATTTTTACTGTTAGATGGTGGTCAATGCTCTTTATCAGATCAAGGAAGGTTTCCTGTATTTCTTGTTTGTCAAGAGGTTCCCTTCTAATAAAAACGACATTTAGTATAGTTTTCCTTTCAATCTGATAATGTTATGAATTATGTTGGCAAAGTTTTCTAACGTAGAACCATCCATTCATTCACTTTCATGGTCAGCTTTTTTTTTATTCTTTTAATAAACTGACAAATTCAATTTGCTGATACTTATTTGGGATCATAAATGAAACTGAAATATGGTTTTATTCCTTATGCTTCACTCTATTTAATATCATATTATTATTATTCTATTACTGCCTCAAACCCGATGTGTTATCATCTACCATTTTAATTCAAGTTTAAAAATATTAATTCTCTTTTCTTTCATCTCAGTTTTCTTTCTTTCTTTCCTTTTAAAATAAAGATAAGCATAGAAGTTACTGAGATAGTTGAATACCCTTAATTTGTATCTTTCTTGCTACAACTTCTGGATTCATTTCTCCTCTTATTTGCGTACCTTCACCGAAATTTTGTTAATGTAAGTCTTTGTGTGACATATCTTTTGAAGTCTTGTACGCTTGTACATATTTTCATAATATGAAACCTTCAGATTTGAATGCCTATTCGGCTGATTTTAAAATGTTCAAAGTGATTTTTCTCAAACTTTTAAAAACTATTCTTGCCTCAGCCTTGCTATCAAAATGTCTGATGTCAATCTAATTCTTATTATTTTGTGGATAATCTTTTTATTTGGGTGCTTTTAGAATTTTCTTTGATTTTTCTTAAATTTTACTGTAAATTATTTAAACATGGATTATTCTTTATATCTCCTGTATGACCCTTTCAGTCTAAGGTCCTTTGTCTAATTAAAGGAAACTTACTTCCATTATTTCTTTGAGCATACCATCTTCTCTTCTTTCACATGTCTATCTTTCTGGGGCTGTTATCCATATATTCACAAACCTACTGCTATTAGCATATGTCTTACCTATTATTTTACATTTTCTAATTTTTTATCCTTTCCTGCTACTTCCTGGAAGAGTTCTTCAATCTTATCTTTTAACTCACTATTTCATTCTTCAGCTATTGTGATCTACATTTTTATACTTATATTTTAAATTGTTGCTTTTTATGTTTTCTGGTTTCAACTTATTTTGCTATTTTCTTCCTGATAGTTACTATGTTTGTTATGCTTATTTTGAATTATTGATCCATCTCTTCTAATACTTTAACATCTGATAAAATCTGTGCATTTTTTACTGTATATATTTCAAAGCTA
>NW_011888848.1:5616348-5621450 GCF_000151845.1 Pteropus vampyrus
GCAGCCTTGAAATTGGTCTTATGCAGAAAGCCTGGGCAATGATGAGGTTTACTTTGTTTCCCTTTTCTCATTTATAACAGCGCTGTCTGTTACCCAATGTCTGAAAATAAATAGTTGTTTCTTATGTTTTGTCTGGTTTTCTAAGTGCTTTCATCAGGAGATTAACTCCAGAACCTATGTTCCTTTATGTCAGTAAGCAGATGTCCTACTTCTGATTTTTAAAAGTTGATCTTATATATGACTACCTTGCTGAATGTATATGAACATCCTGTCTTCGAATAATTAAATTTCTGTCTTTTCCTTTACCAGTATTTGTAAATTTGTATTTCTATTTTATTGTGTTTGATAGAACATCCAGTCAATGTTGAATATTTTTAGTAGAAAGAAGAGACATTTCTAACCTTTTAATAATTTTAATAAGAATGCTTCTAATACTTAATATGATTTTTACTGTTAGATGGTGGTCAATGCTCTTTATCAGATCAAGGAAGGTTTCCTGTATTTCTTGTTTGTCAAGAGGTTCCCTTCTAATAAAAACGACATTTAGTATAGTTTTCCTTTCAATCTGATAATGTTATGAATTATGTTGGCAAAGTTTTCTAACGTAGAACCATCCATTCATTCACTTTCATGGTCAGCTTTTTTTTTATTCTTTTAATAAACTGACAAATTCAATTTGCTGATACTTATTTGGGATCATAAATGAAACTGAAATATGGTTTTATTCCTTATGCTTCACTCTATTTAATATCATATTATTATTATTCTATTACTGCCTCAAACCCGATGTGTTATCATCTACCATTTTAATTCAAGTTTAAAAATATTAATTCTCTTTTCTTTCATCTCAGTTTTCTTTCTTTCTTTCCTTTTAAAATAAAGATAAGCATAGAAGTTACTGAGATAGTTGAATACCCTTAATTTGTATCTTTCTTGCTACAACTTCTGGATTCATTTCTCCTCTTATTTGCGTACCTTCACCGAAATTTTGTTAATGTAAGTCTTTGTGTGACATATCTTTTGAAGTCTTGTACGCTTGTACATATTTTCATAATATGAAACCTTCAGATTTGAATGCCTATTCGGCTGATTTTAAAATGTTCAAAGTGATTTTTCTCAAACTTTTAAAAACTATTCTTGCCTCAGCCTTGCTATCAAAATGTCTGATGTCAATCTAATTCTTATTATTTTGTGGATAATCTTTTTATTTGGGTGCTTTTAGAATTTTCTTTGATTTTTCTTAAATTTTACTGTAAATTATTTAAACATGGATTATTCTTTATATCTCCTGTATGACCCTTTCAGTCTAAGGTCCTTTGTCTAATTAAAGGAAACTTACTTCCATTATTTCTTTGAGCATACCATCTTCTCTTCTTTCACATGTCTATCTTTCTGGGGCTGTTATCCATATATTCACAAACCTACTGCTATTAGCATATGTCTTACCTATTATTTTACATTTTCTAATTTTTTATCCTTTCCTGCTACTTCCTGGAAGAGTTCTTCAATCTTATCTTTTAACTCACTATTTCATTCTTCAGCTATTGTGATCTACATTTTTATACTTATATTTTAAATTGTTGCTTTTTATGTTTTCTGGTTTCAACTTATTTTGCTATTTTCTTCCTGATAGTTACTATGTTTGTTATGCTTATTTTGAATTATTGATCCATCTCTTCTAATACTTTAACATCTGATAAAATCTGTGCATTTTTTACTGTATATATTTCAAAGCTAAGTCATTAGGTTACAAAGATCCATGATTATTATATCTTCCTGGTGATTTTTAAAATCTGTATTAAGTATCCTTCTCACTCATTTTGATGCTTATCTATCTCGAATTCTCCTTTGTCAAATGTTAATATTTCTCTCCCTGTTTTGTTTTGGGTACTCTATTTGGAATGAATTTCACCACCCTGAACTGTCAAATTTCTTACTGAAGTATAATTCATATACAGAAAAGTATAAAACACATGAATGTACAATTTGTTGAATTATCAAAAAGTGAAGAGTCATGTAAGCATCACTCAGATAAAGAAATAGCACATTGTCAGAACCCCAGAAGTACCCTTATGCTCCCTCCTAATCACTGCTCTACTCCTCCCCACAGATAACCATTATACTAACTTCTAACACTATAATTTAGTTTGCCTGTAGTTGTACTTTATATAAATGAAATCATACCGTATATATTCTTTTGTGTCCAGCTCTTTCACTCAACATTATACTTGCAATTCACCCATATTATTGTAGGTAAATGTAGTTCATTAATTTTCTTTTTTTGTTTAGTACCACAGGTCCTCGAATAACATCATTTCATTCAACATCATTTCGTTATAATGTTGATGACATGATGTAGGAACTTAACTCTTGTTTTTAGCACTAAGCTAATGGTAAAAACTGGTTTTGTTATATGTTGTTTCATCACAGTTCCAAGAACCTACAGATGATGTTAAGTGAGGACTTACTGTATATCATTGTATGAACATACTAAATTTATTCTGTTGTCTATGGAAATTTGCATTGTTTTTATGTGGAACCTGTTATTATTAATACTCTTCCAAACATTCTTGTGCATAACTCTTGGAACAAATATACACAGTTTTCTATAGATACATAACTAGGTATGGAATTGTTGGTTCATAGGGTAAATATATAATTATGTCAAATTATTTTTTAATTTCCAATTTATATTCCCACCAGTCTTATATAAGAGTTCCTGTTATTCCACATGCTTGCCAACATTTAGAATCATCAGTCTTTTTAACTTGAACTATTCATATGGGTATATTGTAATATCTCATTCGGATTTTTATTTGCATTCCCTGATTTCTAATAAGGCTGAAGAGTTCTTTTTCAAGTTTTTATTCCCAAATTTCTAGTGGGTTTTGGTTGTTTATGGTTGTTTATTATTATTATTATTATTATTATTATTATTATTATTATTATTTGTTAGTAGGAATTCTTAACATATTCTGAATACTAGTCCTTTGTTGAATATGTTCTTCCATTAAGCGACTTCCTATTTCATTCCTTGATTTTAGAAATTCTTCATTTTAATGTAGTCCAATTTATCAATCTTTTCCTTCATCATTAATACTTTTAGTGTCTTGTTTAAGAAATCATTCCCTATCCAAAGTCATAAAGATATTTTCCTATATTATTTTATAGAAATTTTATTGTTTTACCTTTTACATTTAAATTATCCTAAACTGATTTTTGTGTTTGGCATGAGGTAGTACCAAGTTATATTTCTCCTTCTCCATTCTTAGGGATATTCGATTGACACAACACCATTGATTTAAGGGACCAATTCTCCCACTCCTCTGTTGTGCCGTTTTTGTCTTAAATAAAGTTTCCATGTACATAGGGGTCTGGAATCTCTATTCTTACCCAATGGTCTATTTTTCTATCTTCTGTGTTAATTATTGTGGTAGCTTTATAATAAGTCTTGTTATCTTGCAGAATGAAACTCTCACTTTTACAATCTTTGAAAATGTCTTTGCTATTCATAATTTTCATATAAGTTTATAATCAGTTTGTTGATTTCCAGCAGAAAAATGATATTTTTATTGAAACTATATTGAATCTATAGACCAATTAAAGGATAATTGATTCATTTGCAATATTAAGTTATTCATTTCATGCTCATGGCCTGCCCCTCCATTTATTTAGGTATTCTCTAATTTTCTTTCCCCCTGCATAGAAGTCCTGCATATGTTTAATTAGATTTATTCTTAGGCATTTGATCAATGCTATTATAAATAGTAATTTTAATATTTTTGTGTTTTTATTATTTGTTGCTTATTATTTAAAAATACTATTTATTTTCCATTTTGCTTTTGTCTCCAGCGGCCTTGCTATACTCATTAATTTAAATGTATCTGTAGGTTGCTTTGGATTTTCTGCATGTACATCTATGTCATCTATGAATAATGACAGCTTTACTTCTTCCTGTCCAATATGTATACCATCTGTTTTTCTTTATGGCACTGATTAGGACCTTTAATATAATGTTGATTAGAAGTGGTGATAGGAGACATCTTTGTCTTGATCCTATATATATTGTCAGATTTTTGTAGCTGCCCTTCATCAGATTAAAGAAGTTCCCCTTTATTCTCAGTTTGCTAAACATTTTTATCAGCAGCTGGTGTGCAATTTTATCAAATAATTGTTTGCTTCTATTGAGATGATGATAACAATTTTCTCCTTTATTCTCTTATAGTGATTAAATTTCTAATGTAAGCCAAACTTTCATTCATGAAAAGGACCCAGTTAGGTCATCATACTTATAATCTTCAATTTTCCTGTACCATTTTGGTTTAGATCTATATCTTACTAACAACTCAAAGCTAAATTTTTTTTAAACCAACAGAGAGGCTCTGTCTTAAACACATTCATCCAACCAATTCATTATAGGTCAGTTTGAACTTAATCCTGCTTTTATTTCACTTTTTAAACTATTATAAGTTATTATGAATTTCGTTCTTTTTTCACTTACTCATCTTTTGTTGGAATAACAGCATTTTCTTTGTTCCACTTTTATTTATTCCTTTAATCTTTAGAAATTAGAAACTCATTCTCTTCATGATTACCTATAATTTTGGAAAACACGTACTTAAGTTTATAACATGTTTTCACTTTCCTCCACTCCCTCGCATATTCCCTCATCAGTTGATATAATCTGGAATTTTAATCTAAGATTATTTTTAGGTTTTCTTTACAATTAACATTTCTATAGATTTAGCAATAAATTTCACTGCCCACTATTGTTTCTGGTAATGACAATCATAATTACAGTAGTAGCAAACATTTATATAGTGCTTATCATGTGCGAGGCACTTTGCGAGGTACTTGATATTATTAATTTATTTAATCCTCACAACAGCCCTGTGCAGTAAATACTATTATTACTTTTTTTTTTTTGGCATGTAAACTGAGACAAAGAGATGTTACATGATTTTTCTGAGGTCATGCAACTAACAGGTGAATCCAGAATTTTGATTCTGCCTAGAACCTTTATTCTTAATGTCTACACTATGCTGCCTATTGTCTTTATTATTTATTTATTTATTTATTTATTTATTTATTTATTTAGCATG
>NW_011888848.1:5623175-5623486 GCF_000151845.1 Pteropus vampyrus
TGTTATATTGAATAACAGTGGCAATAGTGGACAGCCTTGCCTTGTTCCTGATAGTAGAGGGAAGGTTTTTAGTTTTTCATCATTAAGTATAATGTAGGCTTAGGTTTGTCATAAATGGCCTTTATTATGTTAAGGTACTTTCGTTCTACACCAATTTTGTTAAGTATTTTCATCATAAATGGATGCTGTATCTTGTCGAAGGCTTTTTCTGCATCTATCGATATGATCATATAATTCTTATTTTTTTAATTTGTTCATGTGGTGTATCACATAAATCGATTTGCGTATGTTGAACCATCCCTGTGCCCCTG
>NW_011888848.1:5623536-5625673 GCF_000151845.1 Pteropus vampyrus
TGTTCTTAGTAAGGATTGCACTCCTCTGTTTCCTTTTGCCTGATAGTCATTTTACTTTTAATTACAGTTTGTTTGTTTTTTTTCATTTTGTTTTAGGTGAGCCGACCCCTTTCAGTATTTCTTGTAGTGCAGGCCTCATGGTAGAGCTTTCCCTCAATTTTTGTATGTCTGGAAAGGTCTTAATTTCTCCTTCAAATCTAAAGGAGAGCTTAGCTGAATACATTATTCTAGGCTGGTAGTTCCTTTCACTTAATAGTTTAAATATTTTATTCCATTCCTTTGTAGCTTGTAAGGTCTGTGCTGAGAAGTCTGATGATAATCTAATGGGTTTTCCTCTATAAGTTACCGTTTTTTTCTCCCTGGTTGCCCTGAGAATTCTATCGTTGTTGATTTTGATAACTTTAATACAATGTGTCTTGGTGAAGGCCTTTTTGGGTTGAGATAATTAGGTGTTCTGTTGACTTCTTGAATTCCAAGCTCCAGCTCATTCCTTAGATTTGGGAAATTCTCGTCCACTATTTGTCTAAAAATGCTCTCTAGTCCCTGCTTCTTTTCCTCGCCTTCAATAATGCCCATTATTCTTATGTTTCCTCTCCTGATGGTATCAGCAAGTTCTTGTATTTCTCTTTCATTATTTTTCATTCTTCGGTTTCTCTCTTCTTCCTTCTGATTTATTTCTAGATTTCTGTCTTCAATATCACTGATCCTTTCTTCCATTTGGTCGACTCTATTTCCCAAGCTTGCTATTTCATTTTTCAACTTTTGCAGTTGTTTTTTTATCTCCAGAAGATCTACTCTTTTCTTTCTGAGGGTTTCAGTCTCCTTGCTCTGCTCATCTAGTTGTTCTTTCAATTCCTAAAATTGTTGATATGACTCATTTTGGAACTCACTGAGTTTTTTCAGAAGTACCGCCCTGAATTCTCTGTCATTTAAGTTGCATATTTCTATGTCTGTAAGCTTATATTCTGGAGATTTTTCTCTTTCTTTCTGAAATGCCTTATCACCTTGGTTGTTCATGGTGTTTAATGGAGTATTTCTCCACCTGGGCATTAGTGGAAGTGTATTCTGCTGTTTTTCCAGAAAGAAGTTTTATTATATAAAGGTCTCTCTTTAGCCTGCTGCGAAGAGAGCACTTTTCTTTTGGTTTCCAGTAGCTGGCGTCTAAGCCACTTGGATCCCTGCTTTATATAAAGCCTAATAATGCCTTGTTTATTTTCTTGTAGATATTTAATCATACTTGCTACTTTCAGTCTCAGTCCCTGTCAGTGTCAGCGACAGTCTCAGCAGTGTTTGCTCAGATTCCCCTGGGGCTCCATGGTGATCGGTCTCACAGGGTATAGGGGGAGGGGCCCTCTGGGTTGGGAGTTGGGGGCTGCAGCTCAGCCTCGGGGCCACTAAAAATCAACTGTTGTTTTTCTGCCGTCCATCTTCTCTGCCTTCTGCCCTGATGACTGGGCACTGCTGCCGGCCCGCTGCAGGGAGCTCACAGCTTTGCTAGGCAGGGCTGTTCAGGGAACTCGCCGCTCCTTCTCCCTTCCCCCTCCAACAGAGAGCTCTGGCAGCTCCAAGAGGCAGCTTCTTTGTTTCTCCCAGTCCACCTCCCAACATCTGGGGTTCTGACCTGTAGTAGCTCTTATGCATAGATCTCGTGCTCAGACGTGCTGGTGTGCAGATTGGGTGTTTTTTGTTGAGTTTTATATGTTCGGCTTATTGTTGTTTCAAGGGGAGAGATCTGAGACCATCTCTCACTCCTCCATGTTTCCTCTGTCTTTTATTTTAGATCTTTTCTTATATTAAATTTTTTTCCCGATGAGTTGCTCTTCTAGTTCTTTGAAAATTGATCAATGAATGATAAACCACACCCTTGATGTCTGAAAATTATTTTTGTATGGCTTAGTATTGAATTTCAAATTCAAAATTATTTCCTTCACACTTTAAAGATATCATTGTTATCTCTTTCCTTTAATTTTGCCCATTAGAAACCTCTTATCAAATTAATTTTTAATTTTTTAGGTAACCTAACTAATCTATTTTTTTATTCTGTTTGGAAGCTTGCTTTTCTGATTTTTTACAATAACTTCTTGCTATACAAAGTACATTCCATTGTGCTTACCCATCATATTCCATTCCCCTCCCT
>NW_011888848.1:5625723-5725132 GCF_000151845.1 Pteropus vampyrus
TCTTTTCTTTCTGAGGGTTTCAGTCTCCTTGCTCTGCTCATCTAGTTGTTCTTTCAATTCCTAAAATTGTTGATATGACTCATTTTGGAACTCACTGAGTTTTTTCAGAAGTACCGCCCTGAATTCTCTGTCATTTAAGTTGCATATTTCTATGTCTGTAAGCTTATATTCTGGAGATTTTTCTCTTTCTTTCTGAAATGCCTTATCACCTTGGTTGTTCATGGTGTTTAATGGAGTATTTCTCCACCTGGGCATTAGTGGAAGTGTATTCTGCTGTTTTTCCAGAAAGAAGTTTTATTATATAAAGGTCTCTCTTTAGCCTGCTGCGAAGAGAGCACTTTTCTTTTGGTTTCCAGTAGCTGGCGTCTAAGCCACTTGGATCCCTGCTTTATATAAAGCCTAATAATGCCTTGTTTATTTTCTTGTAGATATTTAATCATACTTGCTACTTTCAGTCTCAGTCCCTGTCAGTGTCAGCGACAGTCTCAGCAGTGTTTGCTCAGATTCCCCTGGGGCTCCATGGTGATCGGTCTCACAGGGTATAGGGGGAGGGGCCCTCTGGGTTGGGAGTTGGGGGCTGCAGCTCAGCCTCGGGGCCACTAAAAATCAACTGTTGTTTTTCTGCCGTCCATCTTCTCTGCCTTCTGCCCTGATGACTGGGCACTGCTGCCGGCCCGCTGCAGGGAGCTCACAGCTTTGCTAGGCAGGGCTGTTCAGGGAACTCGCCGCTCCTTCTCCCTTCCCCCTCCAACAGAGAGCTCTGGCAGCTCCAAGAGGCAGCTTCTTTGTTTCTCCCAGTCCACCTCCCAACATCTGGGGTTCTGACCTGTAGTAGCTCTTATGCATAGATCTCGTGCTCAGACGTGCTGGTGTGCAGATTGGGTGTTTTTTGTTGAGTTTTATATGTTCGGCTTATTGTTGTTTCAAGGGGAGAGATCTGAGACCATCTCTCACTCCTCCATGTTTCCTCTGTCTTTTATTTTAGATCTTTTCTTATATTAAATTTTTTTCCCGATGAGTTGCTCTTCTAGTTCTTTGAAAATTGATCAATGAATGATAAACCACACCCTTGATGTCTGAAAATTATTTTTGTATGGCTTAGTATTGAATTTCAAATTCAAAATTATTTCCTTCACACTTTAAAGATATCATTGTTATCTCTTTCCTTTAATTTTGCCCATTAGAAACCTCTTATCAAATTAATTTTTAATTTTTTAGGTAACCTAACTAATCTATTTTTTTATTCTGTTTGGAAGCTTGCTTTTCTGATTTTTTACAATAACTTCTTGCTATACAAAGTACATTCCATTGTGCTTACCCATCATATTCCATTCCCCTCCCTGAACAACAAGGGGCAATCAGGAGAAAACTCCTAACTTGTGGTTTCTCTCTCAGGAAAGAAAGAAAAACATGGAACACGTGTCCTACATTCTGGCTTTTCAAGGGGCTGCTCAAAGGACTGATTTCTATTTCAGCTGACTCATATTGCTGACAGAAGAGAGATTGGCACACTTTAGATGCCTGAGTTATGCTGAAAACAAAAGCAAGCCATGTGAGTTGCTATAGCTCCAGAGCTATTGCAGTACTGCAGATAGACACCTGGGGATGCTCCAGAGTAGAAAAAGGCAAAACTCTTCAGCTGGAAATAACACACTCAAGCCCAGAGAAGACACATCCAGAAAGCTTTGAGAAGCCCCCAGAATTTCGAGCTGGCTGATTGGTTAAGGTTTTCTCTAGAGAAAACTGTCTGTAAAGACTAGAGAGGTGGCTGTTTCTTCAAATATGCAAATTTCAGCAAAAAATAACAAGGTATACAAAGAAACAAAGAATCATGGCTCAATCAAAGGAACAAATAAAACTCCAGAAACCAACCCTAAACAAATGAAAATGTATGAATTACCAAACAATTCAAAGTAACTATCATAAAAATGCTCAATGAGCTAAAAGAGAACACAGATATCTAAAAGAAATCAGGAAAATGATTTATGAACAAAATGAGAATACCAACAAAGATATAGAATCTACAAAAAAAAAAAAAATGAATTCTTGAGCTGTAGTATACAATAACAAAATTGAAAAAAAAATGACTAGAGAGGATCAATAACAGGCTGTATCAATCAGAAAAAAGAATCAGTTAATTTTAATGCAGATTATTTGAAATTGAGTCAGAAGAGCAAAAAGAAAAACAAAAGAAAGTGAAGAGATCCTAAGGGACTTATGGGATACTCTTAAATGGAACAAACTACACATTATGGGAGTTCTAGGAGTAGAAGAGAGATAAATGCTCATAAAGCCTATCTGAAGAAATAATGCCCCAAAACTTACCAATTTAAGAAAGGAAATGGACATACAAATTTAAGACGTTTAAGAACTCCCACTAGAATAAACCAAAGACACCTACGCTGAATCATACTGTACTCAAGCTGTCAAGAATCACAGAGAGAATCTTGAAAGCATCAAGATAAAAAGAAGAGCTTCCATAAGATAACAATTGGATTTCTCAGCAGAAACCTTGCAGACCAGAATAGACTGGGATAATATATACAAAATGAAGGGGGCAGTGGCGGGGCGTGGGGGGGGCGGGGCGGGACTGCCAACCAAGAATACTATGTCTTGCAAAGCACATATATAAGCTTCATGACAATGAATTTAGCAGTGATTTCTTGGATATGGCACTGAAAACACAGGCAACAAAAGGAAAAATAGATAGATGGGACTGCATAAAACTTGAAAACTTCTGCACAGCAAAGGAAACACAAAGTCGAAAGGTAACACAGAATGGAAGAAAATAATTGCAAAACATATATCTGAAAGGAGATCAATATTCAGAACATATAAAGAATTCCTACAACTCAACAATAAAAAAAAAAAAAACGACTAAATAATGGTAAAGAACTTGAATAGACATTTCCCCAAAGAAGATATACAAATGGCCAACAAGCTTAAGAAAGTGCTCAACATCTGTAATCATTAGAGAAATGCAAATTAAAATCACTATGGATATCACGTCACACCCATTAGGATGGTCACTATCAAATAATAATAATAATAATAATAAACATAGTTGACACATGTGAAGAAATTGGAACCTTTGTGCACTACTGTTGAGAATAAAATGTGGAAAACAGTTTGGAGGTTCCTCAAAAAAACAAAAATAGAACTACCATAAAATCAGTAATACCACTTCTGGGTACATATCGAAAAGAATTGAAAGCAGAATTTCAAAGAGATATTTGCATACCCATGTTTATTACAGTATTATTCTCAATAGCCAAAAGATGGAAGCAGCCCAAATATCAAAAGTCCATTGACAGATGAATGGATAAAGAAAATGTGATGCGTATACATATATTTTATTCAGCTGTAAAAAAGAAGGAAATCCTGTCACATTCTATAATATGGATGAAACTTGATGGCATTATGCTGAGTGAAATAAGCCAGGACAAATACTGTATGATTCCAATTATATATCTAGAGTAGTCAAAATCATGGTAACAGAAAGTAGAATGGTAGTTGCCGGAGGCTGGGTGAGAGTAATTTTACCATCATTTAACGACATCACTCAAAAGCAGAATTTTTACACTTGAAGTTGTTGTAAGGGTTAATATATTTGTTGTAAATTTTAATATAAAACACTATTTGGTTAAAGGGATGCTTTAAAACTGGTTTTCAAAGTCTTTCTCTCAGTTTTGTACTAGGTGCTGTCTCTCCTGCTGTTGTTGTCCCTTCCATGCTACTTTTGCAGGACAAGGGGTATGGTATTGAGAAAGGCATTCCAACCTTACTAATAGCTGCTAGCAGTTTTGATGACATCCTGGCTATCACTGGATTCAATACATGTTTGGGCATAGTCTTCTCCTCAGGTAAACAAGAAAATACAATCACTGCCATATCATTCATAGCTTTGTTGTTGTTATTTCTTTAAGTAAGGTTTCTGGCTTCCTTCATTTATTAACCAAGACTTTATATATTTAACATCTTTTTATTCCTCATAGAAAGAGCATTCTAGATCAGGGAGGAAATTTCAATGTGTTAAGAAATCACTACTTACCACAAATGATTTCATTTTAATAACCATATATTTCAATTAATTTGATAACCCATATTATTACCATTTATCTGCTCATGTTGCTTTGGAATTTTATCACAGTTTTCAATAGAAAATTTTAAGCAGCAATATTAGTACTACTAATATATTTAATAGATATTTTCGAAATGTACCTTTTGGTACATCATTATAAATAACTGGTTGCTATATTATTAAGACAAATATATGGAGCGTGGACAACTGTGTGACTTTTTGGTAGTGGTGGGACAAGATCTTGCACCAATTCTGAATCTCAAGGTAATATTTGGTCTTGAACATCACTCTAAAGAAATTGTGAAAGTAAATATTTCCACATTGAGTAATGCTTTATTTATCTGCAGCATTTGATATTCAATCTTCCGTATTTTTGAGGCACCAAAATATTTTTAAGTTGAAAAGTAATATATATATATTTCTCTTAAAATCATAAGATACAAATAAAAAAGAAGAAAAATGGGGAAAGATAAAAATAAAATCTGCAATAGTCATAATAATTCTGAATCTTTTATGTAAATCCACATAGACTTTGGCTAGCTCTAGCTCCTGCCCTAGCTCTCTTTCTCCTTCTCTCCTTCTTCCTCTCTTTTTCTCTCTGCTCTCAATAGTCTTAAAATTACTGAACACTGACCATACTTTCTTATAACCTGAAGTTTTTTGCACTTAATTGTATATCGTAAACATGTTTCTCTTCAGTAAATATATTTCTATGACATTTTTAATGGTTGCATATTATTCAAGTGGCTACATCATAATTATTTAACTTGTTGAAAATGGAAGTTGACTCCAATATTTACTATTAAAATAATACTTGATTGAACATCTTATAGCTAAATAATTGTACCTAAACTTAATATTTTCTTAACCTTAAAAGTGTAATCGTTGAGCTAAAAAGTATATAGAGTTATAAGCTTTTTGAAACATAGTGCTACAATATCATGTCCTACCATGCTGCACTTTCTCTTTGCCCTTTTCAAAACTAGGTATTACTCATCTTGTTTTTTGCTAATTTGATGGATGGATAAAATGTGAGGCCTCTTTAAATGAAATACTTTGACTATTAGTGATGTTAATCAAATGTTTATGTTTGTTAGCCGTTGGTATTTTGGTATGTTTTATAAATTGGCTTTTCTTGAAATCTTTTGCCTACATCTTATAGGTGTGTTCATTTTTTCTTTTTGATTTGTCAAGATTCTTCATAAAATTGAGAATGATAACCCTTTATTTATATTCTTTAGTTTTCCCCACTTTTAATTTGACTTTTGACTGGTATCAGTCATTGTTTCAGAAAACATTTTTGTGCTCCTCTTCCATTGTACTGTGACAAACACTGAGAATAAACAGTGAACAACAATATTAGCTTTTATTGAGTAACTGCTTGGTACTTGCTCTGAGTGCCATAGATGTTTCCACTCATTTAGTAGTCACAATAGTGCTGTGCTCATTTTACAGATAAGGAAACTGAAGAACAGAGATTAAGTTACTTGCTCAGAGTCACAGATTCAATAAATAGGGGAATCAAGATACAAACCTGGCAGTCTGACCTTAGACTCATACTTTTAAGTACCATTCTATACTATCTTCCAACACAGCAGATGGAAAAGACCATGTAGCTCATGTTCCCAAGGAATTTATATTAAACAAATGTGATGAATATTACATGGTATAGGATGCTATGGAAACATGGTACAAGAAGCCAAACCTAATTTGAGGAAGACAGAAAAAGTGGAAAACCAAGCAGGCACAGTCTTAGAAAAATTCTCTTTGATCACATGACTATGTAAACTGTCACTTAAAATTTTAAGGACTTTCTTAAGGTTTATTTTATACATTGGATCTTTAATATACATATATTTTGGAATATGATAGATATCGAGATCTTATCTTCCAAGTCAATTGGCCCTTTTATCATTATAAAATGTACTTCTGTATCTCTTTTGACAGATTTTGTCTTAAGTATGACCACCCCTTGCTCTCTTTTAGTTACCATTTTCGTGGAATATCTTTTTCCATCCTTTTAGTAATAACAATCTATTTCAAAGTGATAACAACTTCAATTGCATACAAAAACTCTACTCCTTTACATCTCACCCTCCCCACTTTATGTTAATGTCTCAATTTTCATCTATTAACATAGTTTATAGTTATTTTTATGCTTTTATCTACAACAAAATGAAAAGTGACTTACTCACTACCATTACAGTATTATAGGATTCTTAATTCATCTATATATTTACCTTTACCGAAGGTTTATATTGTATGTTTTTGTGTTGCTGTCTAGTGTCCTTTTATTTCCACTTGAACAATTCTCTTTAACATTTCTTTTATAAGGCAAGTCTAGTGGTAATGAACTCCCTTGCCTTTTGTTTATCTGAGGAAGTCTTAATTTATCTTTCATTTTGAAGGCAATTTTATGAAATGGTATTCTTGGTTGGCAGTTTTTTCTTTCAACACTTTGAATATATCATCTCACCCTTTTCTGACCTGTACAGGTTTCTACTGTGAAATCCTAATAATCTTATGGGATCTCCCTTATACATGATGAGTTGCTTTTCTCTTGCTGCAACTTCTTAATTGGTTTGTAGAGTTTCATAAAGGCTTTTGGACTGTATATTATTGTTAAGTTGGATTGAGATTCAGGTACTTTCTATTCCACCATCTTGATATTGTCCCTCTCTATTTCTATTATTTTTCATGGAAAAATATTTCTAAATATATACACACACACCCTTTATTGAGCTAAACACATAAAGCATAACTAAACTTTTTTGTGACTCAGAATAATTTTTTATAATAAATTACCAATATGGATACATAAAATACATTGGAAGCTCAATTGACCCTAGAGTAGACCTAGGATTGACCCTGGAATAAATGTTTTCTTTATATTTTTGTTGTTAAATTATTCTTTTCTATGTTTAAATTGTTCGTTTCTTTGTCATAATAGTACATCAGAGAAGAAACATTGCCAGCAATGTGCTAGGTGCCAGAGGTACTCCTTTGTCAATCTCTGTTCATTCTTCTATCTCACCTGGTCTTTTAGGTTGGGTGTATAAGGGGAATACATTGTAACTTATTACTTCTTCATTTTCTGGCCTATTTATTCAATAAGTTGAATGCATATATTAAATTAAGAATACCTACTTAGTTTATCAAATAGATCTGCATGTTTTCACATTTGTTAATATTAAAGGTCCATTTTTGTCTATTTGTTCTATCAAATACATACTTTTCTTCATGAATCACCTAAGCTTGTTTTCTGATGTGCTGAATATTTAAAAATATTTCTCTCTGAATGTTTTTCCTCATTGTGTACCCTTACAGGAAATATGCTTCATAATGTCCTAACCTCTCTTCGGGATGTATTTATTGGTGTGCTGGTAGGAATTCTTTTGGGAATTTTCGTTCGATATTTTCCAAGTAAAGATCAGGTAAAAAAAAATTAATCAACTTTTAGAAGTATAGTATTAGATATTTCTTTGAAATTTTTGAACTTTTAGAAGATCCATGAAATAATAAATTTACTACTTAATTCTCTTTCCCCCAAAGTAGCCTCTATGTCTATTCTCTGCTTAAAACTAGCACAGTTGTGATTGATACAGGTCAATGGCCTTATGTGAAGTCTCTGCTTCTTGATTTGGCAAATAAGGAATATCAGAGAAATGTACTTAATTCAGAGTATCCTCTCCATTTCAACCCAACCCTTTCTTCACTAAGTCGTCTATTGACTTCTGACTGTTTTCCCTAATCTTCTTTACCTCACACTTTTTCTCGAACATTTTGAGGGAGATAGATTCCCATCTATCACTGTATGTTTTCTGAGTTAAATTCACTCCCACTTCCTTTGACTAAGGCAACACTATTGAACTCGACCCTTTCCTGCCCTAAAGAATATGCTATTAATCTTGTATTTTTGTAACTTCCATCTTGATTTGCCTGTAACGATTGTTTTAGCTAAAGAAATATTTAGAAATTTATTTTTAAGAATTCATTGGGTATGTTATACAGAACTACAAGTTATATGGATCTCTTTTCTTTCTTTCACTTTTAGTTAAAATATTGTAACCATTTTACTGACATTAGTATCAGAGATGTGGAAGAAGATAAAACTTAATAATTACAAATTTTGTCACTTGGTACCAGTCTGCTAAAATATTTGGTGAGGAAGAAAGTCAAAATTTTAGACATTATTTAATATAACCAAGTCTGCTAAAATATTTGGTGAAGAAGAAAGTCAAAATTTTAAACATTATTTAATATAACATATAGACACATGGTATCAAAGGTCAATAATTAATCATAACTAATGTACATGTTGTATTATATATTTGATGTAAATTAATTTCTAAATACTTATCTAATTCTAGAGAAATCTTCCATTGAAGAGAGCATTACTTGTTTTGAGTTTGTGTGTTTCTGCTGTCTTAGGCAGCCAGCGTATTGGTATGCACGGAGCTGGAGGGTTATGCACACTAATGACGTCTTTCATTGGAGGAAAGAAGTGGTCCAAAGATAAGGTGAATATTTTTAATACACCATGTTTTAAAGATAAAATAGCTGCTTTTTTTTTTTTTTTACATCTATAATGGACATTTAGGAAACATCCTCATTCTAGTTGGAAGATGTTCCAGAATTTTGTGTCTTCGAGGAAGTATACAAATCAATAAAGGAATAAAGTATTTAGTAAAAGGACCTGGACACATACCGAAATGCAAACAGGACTTGAGTTATCAAATCAGGCCTCTTTCCCCCCCACAAAAAAATTTTCTGTAATATGATTATATAACTTTTATTGATTTAATTATTTTTTCATTAAATTTTTGGTTATACAGTTAATACATTAAAACATGCTCATAAAAGATTAAAACAATACAATAAGTCCACATATAGAATAAAATGTAAAAGACTCCTTTTCCCCACCACTCCCAAATATCAAACCCCTCTTCCCAGAATTAATCATTTTCTCAAATCAGTACTCTATTTGTAGACATTTAGATCATTTTCATTTTTGTTATTACAAACAGTGCTGCCATGAACAGTCTTGTTCATGTGTCTTTTTGTAAATGCATAAGTAGGACTAGATACCCAGAACTGGAATTGCTGAATTTAGAAATGGTACGTATCTATTTGGTGAGTACTGCCAAATTATTCTTTTTAAAAGATTTTATTTACACTATTTACTAACAACAGTGTAGAACAGTCCCTAATATCTCAAACCATCAACAATCCTGGATATTATCACTAGGTCTTTTTTTATAATATCATGAGTAAGAAACTATATAACATTATCAATGGAATATTACTCAGCCATAAAAAAAAGAATAAAATCTTGCCGTTGTGACAAAATGAATGAACGTAGAAAGTACTATGCTAACTTAAATAAATGAGACAGAGAAAGGCAGATATTGTATGATTTCATTTATATGTGTAATCTAAAAAAAACAAACAAAATAAAATAAGAATAGACTCATAGATATAGAGAACAAACTGATGGTTGTCAGAGGGGAATGGGATGGGGGGCACATCACTGGGGAAGTAGTCAAAATAAGTCACAGTGTTGTAATATACAGCACAGGAGATATAGTCAATTGTATTATAGTGATTTTTTTCATGATATCTTTTGCATGGAAGTAAAATTTCCTGTAGTCAAACCTGTCAGTTTTTCCTTTTTGGTTTTGATTCAGTATCTTGTTTCAGAAGGATTTCTTCACTCAAGATTATAAGATTATAAACATTATAATATCCTCTGTATTATCGTCTAATACTTTGGTGTTTTTTCTTTGCTTTGCTTTTATGTTTAGTTCTATAATCCATCTGGAAGTTATTTTTATGAATGCTCTGAGATAGAGATGTATATGTATGTGTGTTTATATATATAGGTATTCAGACATACATATATACATACATATAATAGATATATATGTGGATATAAATTAGATAATTAACCTTTGCCAAATTATTTATTGACTAACCCATTAATTATTCAGTGATCTTTAAATGCTGCTTTTAACATGGTCTAAACTCACATATATCTAAGTTCATTTCTGGAATCGATTTAATCCTACTTGTGTATTCCTATGCCAATACCACTGTATTTTAAATCTATTCTAAATCAAAAGTCATAGTTTTAAGTCTCAAAACTAACATAGAATATTTCATCTCATTGTACTTATTTTAAAAGTATTTATTGGCTGTTCCTGCCCATATTCTTTCTTAGATAAATTTTAGAATCAGCTTGAGAAGTTGTGTACCCAAAAATCATACTGGCATTTTGTTTAATATTCCAATAAAATCATAATTATGAAAGACAGTAAAGGGTTAATAATAAATTACAATTAGATAAATAAAATGAAAACTACTAGAATTCTTTTTATATGATAAAGGAAATCAAACAGTAAAAACTAGACTTTAAAGATTAAAAGTAAAAAAGAGGATAATGTGCTATAAACAAAGAAGAATAACATTGTTTTTTCTTTGTTTTTTCCTTTTTTAAACTTTACTCTTATAAATGGCAATCAGAAAACCCAGACATAAGGGGTATAGTATTAAAATAGTTTATGCCCCAAATAAAAGATATCAAAGTTTTATAAAAATGATAAGCCCAAACTGAGGCTAAAATTACTTCACCCAAGTTCCTGGGAAAGAATCAGTGCACTGCTATGTCCACAGTGGTCTTTTGCTGTAAGCACATCACTGGGGAAGTAGTCAAGAGAGAGATTTCTTCCCAGAAAGAGAAGCCTATTGGCAACCAAACAAGAATCTGTTATATGTTTTTGATTTACTTTTAAGGAAAAAATGACTTTGAAGTTTTCAACATGAATGAGTACTTTCAAAACAGTCCTAACAAGATTACCAGAAATTTTTTTCCTATTAATATAGGATATATCAGCATTTCCTTTCATGGGATTGGGTTCCACAATAATTATTAGTAGAGACTGTCTTCCCATCACCCTTCTGAGAGCCGAAATGTTTGCTTGATCTTGAGTTTGTTCTCATCCGGCATGATGTACCTCTGTCTCTGTTCCATTTCCTTACAAACAAAGGCTACACCTCTAGCTGAACCATCAGAACATGTCTGCATCTCTCCAAAGACCTTACTTGTTCCACGACGAAATGACCAAGTATTTTTACTTTATAGCTTTGTAGATTTAATCAAATTCTACCTAAGTGTTAGAATTAACTAATTCAATTAATTTTTATTGTTTTAACATTTCTCTTACTAATAAAACATCTTACACTTATCTATTAAGAGAGATTTTAAATTTCTGAAATGCAATTATTTTTATGTGCCGCAGTAACTAAAAATGTATTACTCCCTTCTACAGATTAAAGTCCAAAAAATTATTACAACTGCATGGAATATTTTTCAACCTCTTCTTTTTGGTTTGGTTGGATTAGAAGTATCTGTTGCAGCTCTTAAATCAAATGCTATTGGTAAGAATGAATAGAGGCTATATATATACATATACATACATACATGATTTGAAAATATTTAAGAAAACTATGAATAATTTTATTTTTATTTACAATATGTCTTTGAATGCTACAAGGACCTCCTTCAGAAACTCATGTAAACACAGTAACATACATTAGTTCTTCCTTACCCTGGGTGCTCTTTGTTACCAAAGGCAGTCTTATATCCTCCCTGAGTGGCCTGAGGAAATGGAGATTAGAATTCTTTTCTGAGGGGAAATATTAGATACCATCAGCACCTTTTGAATACTTTCATTTATAGTAAAAGTTCAGAGTTTATTAGCTCAGAATTAAATAAATGTAATCTAGCTTATTTTTCATGGTACCCCTACCATCAGATAACTCTTGCTCTTTACAAAGAAGCCTCAACCATATTTCTATTTTTATGATTATCATTTTTGCTTAAAAAATAAAGACAGAAAGAGTCAATAGCCTTAAAAATGTTTTCAACACTTTTACAAATCATATCTCTAGGCATAAAGAACCACTTCTTCCCAAATATTTTGTTTGTTTTTATCTGTTGTAGGCGTTTTTGTTGCTGCCTTGAGTTTGGCATTATCGATTCGAATTTCTTTTACATTTTTATTGATGTGTTTTTCCGGTTTTAGTTTTAAAGAGAAAATATTTATTGCTCTAGCATGGATGCCCAAAGCTACAGTCCAGGTAAGAACATATTAAGTCATACTAATAATTTTAATATTGATTTTTTAAATTTCTAAATGAAAAATGTTCAATCACAAAACATAGACTATTAGCCTTACTTTTAAAATGCTTGATCATAACTACTCATTAAAATTAATGTAATCTTTTTTAAAAATCTTAAAATTTGTCTTAAAAGTAATTTTTCTGAAATTAAAAAGTGTACTTTTAATGACGAATACTTCTTAAACTTAAGAAAACATTTTTTCCATTGTCCTAAATATAAAATAAGAGTATATCTGAAAATTGGAATTTGGGCATTTTGCTAAATGTTATATTTTAAAGTAGAGAAACATTGATTCTTTTTAAAATATCTCTTTTCTACCTGTGCCACCCACTCCACCACACATGAATGCACATATTTTTAATTATACATTTAATTTGTATGACTATTTGATTAATGACTGAATCTCCCCCACTAGGTCACATAGGAAGGATAGGAACCATGTCTGTTTTGGTTTCCTTTTTTCATTATTTTTTCCCTGGCACTTAACACAGTGACTGGCAAGCAGGACGTACACAATAAATAAGCATTGCATGCCTACAAGAATGAATGATGAATGAATAAATAAATGAATGAATGGGAGACCTTGTAGTTTTGGCCCCCAATTCAATGATATTCTTATCCAACTAAAAAAGGTATTGCTACATACTGTTCGACTATTTAACCTGGCAGTGTAATGTCTTGATTCCCTGAGATTCTTTTCTCTTTTGTTATTCCCAAACAAAAGCTTGTGAACTTCCATACAACGGAATTCTCTATATGTCATGGTTAGAAAGCAGGTATATGGGGGTAGACTGCCTGTTTTGAATACCCTGTTACTTGCCTATAACCTTAGGCAAGTGACTTGATCATCTCTCAGTGTCCAGTTTGTAGATTCCAAACCTCTTGTCAGTTTTACTATATCACACTGCCTCCCAAGTAGGATGAACAAAGAGAAGATGATCAACAAAGTCCTAGTGAACCATAAGAAACCTTAGTATTTTGTGTTGTGTTGTCTGTTGCAGCCAAGAACCTAGTGGTACGTGGTAAAGGCAAATAAGCAAAACCTTGGTTCAGTTAGAACTCGAGATTCTGAGAGTAATGTGAACACTCAAAAAACATATATACTGAAACAGGGGAAAGCTGAAATGCAGAATACAAAATCAGCCCCAAAATGTCTACACACCGATTTGTCATTATTTCACTCTTCCTACAGATATATTTGCTAGAAAGAACATAGCATTGATGAGTAACTCATGAAAATTCCTCAGCACTTTTAAGTCTTGCCTGTTTTCTAGTTGTCTAGTACTGTTTGCTTGTTTGTTTGTTTGTTTGTTTGTTTGTTTAACAGAGCCATTTACTTTTATTATATTTTAACTCTTTAACATTTTTCATTATGCCTCATCTTCCCCCACCACCCCACCCAAATGCAGGCTGTATTAGGTCCTCTGGCTCTAGAAACAGCAAGACTCACAGCACCCCACTTGGAACCATATTCGAAGGATGTGATGACCCTAGCATTTTTAGCCATCTTGATCACAGCTCCAAATGGAGCTCTAATTATTGGCATACTGGGGCCCAAAGTACTTACACGCCATGATCCAAGCAAAATAAAATTGGAATTGACAGGAATAAACTTTCATTAAAAAGATCATTTGCCATCACCTGCCTGCTTCTTTTAATGAATTATCTTCCATGAAAGAAAAGTTAAAAGGTACAAATATGTGAAGACTACATAGAACCAAGGATTTAATAAATATGTGATTTGACTACAGAGCTTTCCTATGATTTTTTATTGCAGAGTTAATTTAATAAAAACAATATAATGTCCTACCTAGTACTTACATATTTCAAGAACAAAGTAAATCTGTAAATACCTTAAGAAAGTTAAAGTAATCCATCAGGCTAAAATTGCTGCCCTAGAGCAAACTAAGCACCTCTCACAGTTGCTCTCTGCTCAAATAACCCTTTGAACTTCAGTGGCCTCACTGACTGCATCGTCATCATTTCCTGTCCTCCCACCAACAGGTCTCTAACAGCTCTACTGTATATCATCAGCTCATCTCAAATTTTCTTTTTCTTTCACTGACAACATATTACCTAACATTCTGTTGGCAACAATTAATATAAATTCCAATCAAGTAGTCATTGGTTGTGCACTGCCCTCAAGGAGGGAGTGTCATTTGGGGTACACAGTTCCTTTTGTCTAAAGGCACTTCCTATAGAGGGACTTCGTTGGAAGCCCTCAACAGACAACACTCGAAGCTGGCAGGGCAATGAGTGCCTCAGTTCTGAAAGAGGGATCTGGGCAACACAGCACAGAATGCACTACTGTTCACCCCTGGTGCCATTTAGATCTGTTGCTTCATATAATTTCACTGCATCTAGGAAAAGCTCCTCCAGGATTCTAGGTGGTTTCTCATGCTGGGGAAATTTATGAAAGAACACTAATAGAATGAGTTACAGTGTGCTGACTGTAAAATTACTGCCTGGCTATGGCCCATGGGAACATAGGCCATCACCCATGGGAACATAATGCTCTAACAATAAGCTTTCTGCTTCTGTACCGCTCCCCCCCCGCCCCCCCTCCCCTGCTTGCACAACCGACCTGTGGGTTAACAGTTAGTAAAAAGAAGAAAAATAGACTTGTGTGTTCAAAGAGGATGAAGAATGGGATTTAGGGCTTAAAAACCCTGTACCTCTACATTTCAGGGCTGCTTAATTTGGGGTCTGCGTACCCCTGGCAGACCCAGCTGGCTGAATAAAGCCTATAACTCACTGATTTCTGGTGGTCCGTGTGTCTATTGGGGGCTGGCGGCTACAACAACCCTTTAGCTCTGCAGCTGTCTTCCACCCTCAAATGATCATCTCTCTCCTCTACTGTCCACGTGCTGTCTGTTCTACATTCCTCTCACCCTCAGCTTGCACCTCTGCTGGTCTCGGTCACTTACCTGGTGGAGTGACCCAGATCATCATCCCTGAGATGTCTTGAGCCATTCTTCCTCCACTGAATGTAAGCTGCCATGCTCAATCGTGACTACTACACTTGCCTACTTAAATAGAGCCATCAAAATTGAACAAGAGATTACCTTGAGATCTCCCAGTAGATCACTTGGGTGCCAGACACATTCTTCTCTGCTTCCATCTTGTAACAGCATGGAATTACAGCCACTGATTTTTTATCTCTATAAGTTTGCTATCTAAATGAAATTTTTACTATCATTTAATTTGGTTTTATTTCTTTGGGGGGTATATTATTAGGTATCTATAATTTTAGAATTGGTGTATCTCCTTGGTGAATTTTTACTTTTGTTATTTTTATGTCATCTAAGAGGTTTAAGTTTGAGCATTTTGTGACTAATCAAGGAAAAAGATATGGCCATGAGGTGGCACTAGCTCACAAGCTCTATTTGGATGATACTTTGACGAGTTTATATGTTGGAGAAGGCTCTAACAACATGAGACCATCCAGCGGCCTAAGGCTTGGGGGCCATCATCCCGAGGGGGAGGAAGGCAAGGGAACTCTCGGAGGAGACAAGGGGTTTTTGTGTCTAGGAGGCTTATGTATGATGTTACACAGCAGCTTGGCAGGGAGTCTTTGGGTCAGACAATTCCAAAGGGTAGCAGCAGCTTAGAATCTTTATAGCCCAAGCCTTGTTTTATCTGTGGCAAACAGATTTTGGACAGTTTCACTGAGTATGGAAAGCAAGCAAGCTTTATATGGCTAAGAGTCTGCTTGTTCGGGCTATATTTAAAACAACTGGATGTGTAACATTTTGGTTTGGTGCCAGTGGTATTTTGAGCTAATGCATCTAAGCCTCCTGTGAAGAAATAAGCAACCCCGGGGGCTAATATACAGAGGCTATCTTTGCCTCATACACATAACATGTAGTGACTATCCCTTTTTTTGCTTACCATTGTTTATTGTTATACTCATTTTTTAAAATTTGTTTTTATTGGTATTTTGGCAAAGTTTTCCTTTATTGTAGTCTGCTACTTATTTATTATTCAAACTGCTCTAATAGAGATTTTACTTCATTCTTTACTCCCACTGAATTAAAACTGCTCTCAATAAGGTCATCAATGACCTTCATGTTATTAAATCCAATTAACGTTATAAACTTTCTTACTGTGTCAACATGTTTAATTTATCTAATTTCCAAATGAGAGATCATACATGGAATTTAGTATTTTGATTTCCTTTTGGTTTGCTTACTCTCATTTCTTTCTTGTCTCCTCTCTTCCATCCAAATTCCCATCTTTATTCTACCTACCCTCTATAGACATATGATATCATCTTCATTAGAATATATCACTCCTATTTTTCTCCATGCTCATAAAACTATATGCAAACATATGTACATACACACATAGTATGTACACACACACAACCCAAAATAAGAGTGTGTATATGTGTATATATACATATATATATACACATATACACACACATATATATATATATACACACACACATACACACAGAGATGGTATTTAACATGCCATGGTGCATCTTGCTTTTATCAGTACTGCATAGAAATACTGAGTCAATATGGCTCTAATTTGTATTTTCCACTAAGATCATTTAAAAAGTGCATATATTCATGTGCAGAGCCAGAGGGATGGTAGAGTACTCAGGAGGAGGGGATAGTTTCATAAAATGCATAAATGACTAACCAATATACTGTATGCTTGAAACTGATAATAAAATGCTTAAAAATATCTATAGGTAAAAAAATACATGTATTCATACCTACTGACTTTATTTCTATAAGATTTCTGTGACAATATGTTTTTTTGCAAATGTTACCAAATTATTTCCCAAACAATTTGTAACAATCCATATTTCTCACCACTGTGGAGGAAAACAGGGCTCTGTAATACGCCTAAGAGAAAGTAAGCTCACAGAGTGACCTGATCTCAAATTTCTAACTGTTCAGGCCTTGATGGATAGTCACACCCCAGGCCTATAAAGGGTTTATCTCCACCCTGTCCATTGTTTTTGTGCATCTAGGGTAACATACCTTTGAAATGCCTCTTTATCAAACCCCTTGGAAGCATAACCGTTACCTTTAAGATAGTACATAATCTTGTTAACTATTCTGTAATCCAATCTCCACCTTTCTTTCTCCCACATTCAGATAATCTTTATTACATTCCCTCCTTAATTTCAAAAGTGTAAAAGAAACTGCTAAATTGTCATTCTCCAGAGCATTTAAGATCTTGCTTCCCGGCATTTTCATCAGTTTGGCTCAAATAAACACTTACGAAAAAAATTCTCTACAGGTTTCTTATGTCAACACTGTCCATTCTTACGTGTATGTACAATATGTATTATCATTATATATTACATAATACACATTAGTATGTTATAGATGTTAACTCTTCGTCTGAAACCCACACTGCAATTTCCCCCCTATTTATTACATATTATTGATATTTGACTTCATTTATCTCTTTTGTTACATATTAATTTTTGCCACATAAGTTTTCCCTGACTTTAGTCTCCTATTTTCTCTTCTCCTACACCATCCCCCCTCACTCTCTAAAATGATTTTTAAAATTATTTTTAAATAATTTTTAAAATTTAAAAAATTTTAAATATTTTAAAAATAACTTTGTGTCATATCAAATCCTTTCGTGCAAACTGGAAATCCAATTTTACTTTCTCTTCAAATTAAACATACTTGTCATATATTAAAGTTTCATTTATATCTAGAGTCTCAATTCTTTTTCTATCAATCTTGCTTATTCTTATTTAATGCAATTTTTTCTCATGTTAATTGACGTGATTCCAATGGCTTTATAGTATGTGCTAATATCTGGTAAAGTTCTCAATAGTCTTTTTTGTAAAATTTTCTGACTAGTGTTCTATATCAATCTTAAGGTAATTTAATACAATTTTAAAATGCTCTTGATTCTAATGCGAATCTTATTAAATTTATATATTAGTTTTGAGATTTATATTTTTACAATAGTATTTTTTCATGTGTTTAAATCCTGTTCAATTGCTTTTGGCAACATTTGTAGTTTTTTTTTCTTATGGGTCTTGTACCTCTCTTAGTAAATTTATTTTACTATTATTTATTATATTTATCTTTTGCTATTGTGAATGCAATATTTTTTCCCATTTCAAGGTGCTTATTGCTATTAAAACTTGTATATTCATCTTGTTTCCAAAAATCTTACTAAAATCCCCCTTTAATTCTGTTTTTCCTGAACTCTATGGTTTTCTAGATATATAATCATATCGACAAAAGGTTTTCTATTTTCCTATATTTTTACTATTTCATTTTTTTATCTTGTCAGTCGCTGGATCCTCCAAGATAATCTTTAATATTAAGTAATGACAGCCTGATTTTAATTGAAAAAGTTTAAGATTTTCAACGCTTTTATACTTTTTATAACTAACCTTCATTGTGTTGTTTCCTTCGATTTGTTTTATGCAAGAATCTTCATTACAAATGACTTTTGAATCTTAGCAATAGCTCTTTTAGCATCTATTGATATTTTCTTTTTTATTAATTTATGTAATTGTGTTGATAGATTTACTGAAATCAAAACTCTTGAATTCTTACAAGACAATCCTCTTTGCCATAGTATGTTAGCCTTGTTTCTTTTTTACAGTGCTGCATTTTTATTTAGTATTTTCATCCATATGTGTAAGATTGGTCTACGGTTTTTTTTTTCTTCTTGTGTTTATCAGGGTTTGTTTGTTTTAACATTTTATTTATTTAACATTTTATTTTCCCCCTCCCCCCTCCGCCCTCTGGTTAACCCCTAGCCCATTGTCCATGTCCATGAGTCTCTGTTTGTCCTGTTCATTTGTTGCTTTTAAGTTTATATCCCACATATAAGTGATATCATGTGATTTTCAACCTTTTCTGTCTGGCTTATTTCACTTAGTATGATTATTTCAAGGTCCATCCATGTTGTTGCAAATTGCAGTATTTCTTCTGTTCTTACGGCTGAGTAATATTCCATTGTATATATGTACCACAGCCTCTTTAGCCAATCATCTATCATAGGACACTTCAGTTGCTTCCATGTCCTGGCCACTGTGAATAATGCTGCTATGAACATCGGTGTGCAAATATCTTTTCGGATATGAGTTTTCAAGTCTTTGGGGTAAATACCCAGTAGAGGGATTGCTGGATCATTATCATGTTTTTATACTAATTTATACTAGTCATATAAAATAAATTGGTGAGATTTTCCCTTTTTAACATTTCGGATAATTTAAAGAACATTGGAATCTTTCTTGCAACCCTAGCACTTTTTTATATTATGGATTTTAAAATATTGCTTTTCTATTATTTGATAATTGTTCTATTAGCATTTTAAATTTCACCTTGGATTACTTCCATTTATGTTTTCCTAGGAAATTATGCATTTCCTCTAGATTTTCTAGTATGTTGCTATACAGTTGCATGCAGCATTTTAAAGCGACCTTTTCTCTATCTTATTTTACTACTTGGCAGCATTCAATGTTGTTGAGAACTTTGTGCTTCCAAGTTTTGAGTTTCTTAAATTTGTTCAATGGGTGTTGTTAGTGTGATAATGCAGTGGACTGCATGATGGATACTAATAGAAAATTCCAAGAAATATGAAATTTTAGTGAATTGTTTTTTGACATTTTTATTTTCTCACTAGCACAGGGTTCATCTCTGTAAACATGCAATTTATTACCCTTCCCCTTTTCTATATTATTTTGGAAAATTACAGTCTTATAATAGAGATCAGGAATTTGTTAACATTGTGGCTGATATATTTGACAACAGTGTTCTATGAGAAAAGTCACAGATATACTTTTTGTAAATGAAGAATCAAGCATTTAAACCAAAGGAAAGTTAGTGATGTCATCTCTGACTGAAAGGCATAACTATGCCTCTTTGAACAGATTTCAGTGTCCTTCAAGAGCATCTCATAAAATTGCATAATTGCCAATAATATGGACTATCTTTTTTTTATTAAAATAATGTGGCCCAGGGGTTGGGGACCCCTACCACATAGTACTTGATTTAAATTCATCATCAAACACCACCTATATAATTTGATTATATTAATGCGCTTAGAAACTGTGATGTGCAGGATCCTATATTAAATGGTCTCAAGCTGCTATGCTTTTAATATTCACATCAATTTTTTTGTTCCCTCCCCTGCCTCTAGCAAGACCCTGTAGATACTTGTTTGTTCAGAAGTAGAAATCTGATAACCAAAGTTTTCACAATCAGGTGTGAAGTAAGAAGCAGCAGATTCTGAAGATGCAGATCTGAGGCACTCAACTCTGAATAAGGTACATGTGTATTCTTAACATCTCTCTTGGTCTTCTCCAGATTGATGATGCTGCCACAACTGAATTCTAAATGAATAAAGTGCAATTAGGTCTTTCTGGTAGATAACAAAATATCCACCATAATTTAAGAACTCTGTTGAACAGTAGTTTTGAGAGAGTAAAACTTTCTTTCCAGAGAAAGACTCTAATAGCATGTTTCTAATGGAAGACTATATAAGGTAGAACTATATAGATCAGCAGCTGGCTTAATTAGCTTTGTATAAACTTATTAACACATTAAGTTACAAAATACAAAGCAATTTAATGAATCATCATATGAGGCATTGAATTCAAAGCTGAATTGTAACATGCTTTTCATAATACAACTTGCTTAATTATCCATATGAATGAATCATTAATACCACAAGCCTGATCAAGAGTTTTGGGTACCAATTTATGTAATGGTGGCACTCATTTGCTTAGTAAGGCAATGAGTAGCTCCCTGGGTAAAATGCAGTCCTCAAAACAATTATGTGACACAGTAACAACAGGGATGTTTCTTGAAGGTTTTAGAAACCCAGGATATGTATTTCAAGAGCCATCTTCCATTGTATTAATTCAGATGCAGTTGGTTATTAGATGTCTGTTTTTTAAAGACATGGAATTCTGTGTATTTCCATGAGGAAGTGACAACTGATCATAATGCATAATGCTATTAAAACAACAGCTTGCTATCAGCCTAAGCTTCTGAAAAATTTACATAGGTGGGAAAAATATTTGGATACAACTCTTTAACATACTTAAACAATTGAAAATATGGAGGGAAAAATTTATTCTGAGAGTATACCTTTTTGCTTTTGACAAAATTTAAAGCTAATAATTTTATTTTAGACTCCACATTTTTAGGAAATTTTCCCTTCTGTGAAATCTAAGTATGGGAACCATTAGGATGTGTATAAACATGTTGTGAGTTGCAGTGAATGATTTTTTCTAAAAAAGCACATCATGACCACAGACCAGGCTATTCAAACTTTCAGTGAGGAAGATTTTTCCCAGCCTTGTGATCAACCGTGGAAAAGTAACTGGTTAATTGGACAGTGAAGCCCCTTAAGGATGTTGAAGAAAAGGTCTCAGGAAAAAATACTCAGAGCCAAAGTGAGAGCAATGTTATACTCGTCCCTCTTCTCATGGTTGAGAGGAAAGAGCAACCATTTCAGACATACGACTTGTAAAATTTCTCAAAATACCCACTACATTTCTAACTAACTTTAAAATTCTTGCTGTTGGTCATGAGAAAGTCAAGATCATACAACAGAACCTGTTGACATAACATGTAATAAATTAAAATTCCAGGTACCATGCTTAGTGCAGGGTCTGGTACATATAAGTGGCCAATAACTATTAGCTTTAATTATGATTATAGTAATAATTACATGTGTCTGCCTCCTGTATCTTCTTCATATATAATGAAGGCATAGTGAACTAACTGGATTCTACTTTTAATAGACAGACAAAAAAGTAGCTTAACATAAAAACTGTAATATAAGATGAAAACTAAATAGACACTAGGCTAAAAAATTACAGGTTTTAAAGATCCTCCAGTAAGTTTATTTTGCAAACTTTTTGTATTTTGATTTACACTGTTATAAAGAGAAAAATGTTCATATGTCATTTTGACCATTGAATTATTTATTTTAATATGAATTCAGATATACTTTATTTCTAATTGACCTTCAAATTGCTGCAGCTCATGAGTTTAGCTTTAAGTGTTCTTGCCATCCCCACCCCACCCTGTCACTGAGTCAAATAGCTCAATAAACATATACACGACATCCATAAACAGACACAAACAAGCCTTTTGTAAAGTAAATGAAACTTTTATAAGGTAAATAAGTGTTCTTTGTTGGAACTCTTATATCCAGTTCACATCTTCTCTGAAACTGAGATACTTATAATTATTAGACAACAACCTGTAGAAAGCAAAGGGTTTATCTCTGAAAACTCAAGTAATTCTTGAGGACAATATTTTTCTTAATGATCTAAAAGGAACGAAATGTGGAAGGCCAAAAAAAAAAAAAAAATCACTTCAAATGATCAAAACAGACGAGAACTGAAAAATAATATATTTACAAGTATAGGGAGAAATTTTAAAGTATAGATCCTATTTAAAATATTGATATTCAAAGAAACAGTTTTGGACCCATTGCCAAAAACTTATATTTTTCTCAATTAAAATCAGTTGGTTTTGTTGTAGATACATTAATTATTTGAAATCAGAAGGAAAGAATTGCACAATTTAATTTCTATATAAATGACTGAATATACGAAGTATCAAATATAAACAGTAGTGTAGCAAGAAAATTGGCAGAAATAATTATTCAACCAGTAATAATTAAGACCACCATTTGAAAGATCTATACACAAAGAATGAAAAAATAGTTATAAGCTTTTATAGCACACAACTAAATTCAATCCTAATTCATTACTATTATACTTCTTTCTTCTTCAGTATTAGTGGACCCACATTATCTCCTGTCAATTCATTGTGTTTATTATGTGAACCATCACAGGCAGGAAACTAGAAAAGAAAAAGAATTACAAGTGTTATTTTTTAAATGATTCAGTAAGTAGAAATATTTATGATATGCTCTTACAAAGCACATTACTTTGAAAAACAAATCATCAGATAGCTTTCCTGAGTAATAGATATATTCCACATCTAACCAAACTACATTCCAATACCACAGCAAATCTAACAATTTTAAATAGTTAATTCAATATTTAACATAGATTTTAAATTAAAAGGTTTGGATGGTAGCATGAGTCAATAAAATAGGTGTAAAAGGATCAAAATAAGCTCTTATGCTGTGTGAAGCTCTAAATTTGAGCTCACCTATTCACTTATTTAAATTTTAAAAAATGTAATTTAAATTAAAAATATATTATTTCATGTTTTCTTACAATAGAACTCATGCACACTATATTTTTGAAAAAAAATTAAAATATTTTTAAAAATTCCCTCAGATAACAATTAACATTTTAGTATATTTTTCTTCTGCATTTACTGTGCGTTCATTTTTAAACAAAATGGGGTCATACTGTAATATGCTTGTCTTACTTGTATTACATCTTGCTTTCATGTCATTAAATAGTCTTTAAAAATATAATTTGTAGTGGCTTCCTAATATCCCATCATTTGCATTACATCATACTTTAATCATTCTCCTATTATTAGATTCCAGATTGTTTCTGAAATTTTGCTATTACAATGGATGCTGTAATGAACATTATTGTACTTAAAATCTCAAATATCTATGATTGTAGTAGAAGAAAACAGATCTCATCAACTACTTATCATAGGCGTCACTCCAAACTTTAATTTTCACATTAAAAATCATAATTATAGCTCATATTGTACATACATCATCTCACTAAATCTTTGAAAATGTCTGTATGTTGATATATTCAGATTAAAAAAAAAAACCTTAAGATCAGAGATTAAAGAGTAATTGCCCAAAGTCATACTATAAGTGGCAGACATCAACTTTGAACACAATTTATTCAGACTCCAAAGCTTAAACTCTTTCTCACTAAACCTTATGTCCTCTCTCATAACAGAGGCATAATTTAAACTACGTTACTCTAGCTGACTGTTGAACACGGTGAAACATGAGATTTTTATCCTTCCTTGCTGCTCTAACTTTTCTCTTATAGGTAGTATTGATCATAAAATGTAAACTTTAATTTAGGAATATAGATATTTAGAACTGAATACTACTGAAAAATCTTTCATCTCACAGAACCTCAAAACTGAGGATTTAAGAAGGAAACCATTTTAACTGCACAGAATTTTAGAATACATGTAAATGGACATCTTACCGTCTTAGAACGCCAACACCTACAATAAGCTGCTTTAGTAAGACACAAATCTTCAATGTTTATTTCATTCACCACTTTGGGATTTTCCTTTTGTATTTTAAGGTTAATCAAGCTATCCTTCTGTTGTTTTTTCTTTGGGAGGAATGGACGAACTGCAAGGTAGCCAAGTAGTGCAAGCACACCAAGGAACGGCAATAATCGAAGCCATTCTGAAACTAAACATGTAGATTTGTTAGTCTGCAGTGGTCTTGTAATAGAACTCAAATAGCATGTCTCATCCTTGAGATTATTCTTTATCTATTCTTCTCATTTTAACTTCTTAACTATTCATCTGTAAAACCATGAATAAGTAACACAATCAAAACATTTGGTTTCATTTGTGGGCTAGCAAGACTCGTGAAATGGAAAACAAAATTTTCAGAAATAGGTCCTTTATCAAATATCCTCTCCTATTATCCTAAGTATATTTATGTTTATCCTCATTTTTATTTCAGGAATTATGATAACCATAATTATAAACAAAATTCAATGTGTGACATATTTTATAGATTTAGAAAATATTTCAATGTCTAAAATCATACAACAGAATATCTGTATATTTTACCATGGAATTATAATTTCAGACAGAACACAACCTCAGTGATTTAATTTACATTTGTAAAACATAGTCATTCCTAAAGAAACACCTAAATAATGTATAAAAGCTATTATTTTAAAGAATTGAAATTTTCATATACTAAATGTTCTCATTATTGATCCATCTGATTCCATATGTGTTCATTAAATGCTTTCTTTAGTATTCATCGCTGTCTTGGGGGATAGGGAACATAACTGATATAAATGAAATGGTCCCTTTGCCTGTGGAGACAAACACACCAGGAAACCAAGGTAAACATTTCTGCATGTATTTATCAAATGTTAACTAGTGTCCTGCCTCTGCTGGGCTCTGCTGGGAATCCTTTCTGTCCTTAAAGAGTGGCCATTTGGCATTCTTCACTGAGGGCTTCCTTGATACCTTGCTAAGCACTATGTACAAATAGCTTAGTTGAGAAAAAGAAAACCTGAATATTAAATGGTAAGATATACTAATAAATGTTAATGATAATGAAAAGACTATGCTAAGAGTGCAACTGTATTATCTCATTTAACACTGTGTTAGCTTAAACAACTGTATTTATTATTTGCATTTTTCATGTGGGTAAACTGTAGCTTAATCAGGTATAGTCCAGGACAGTAAGTCCAAAGCTTATTCTCAATCACCATGGATCAAATCCAAGAGATTCAAAATTTTATATTCTTCTCTTAGTAACTGCTCTCCTGACATAATAGTTCTTACTGTTCAACTATTGAAAGATTGGCTTACTACCAACTCTTCCAAAATGAAACTCTTTGTGATACAACACCATGCCAAAGGTGAGCTCTAGATGAAACAACCCATTTATATATATGTAGCACCTATAAAAGTGCCTGGCACAGAAAAAATATAAAATAAATGTTAGCTTTTGATAAGAGATTATGGAGATTAGTAGCAACTCCTTTGAAAAAATATTTGAAATTCAACAATGCTAATATGATAGACATTGGTGGGATATAATCTTTGTCATCAGAATGAAGCTCTGTAAGGATAAGGATTTTACCTGTTATGGTGACTATTCTAGTCTCAAAACCAAAGTGAAAACACTCCAAATAGATCCTCTGAATGAATTACGGTTCTGGAAATGACAACTATTTCAGGTGTGGGGGAGTATAGTTAGTTCTGTGCTACCCAATATAGTAGCCACTAGCCACACTGTTTTGATTGTACCCAGGTTTTAATCAAATAGAGTAAGATGACAGACGCAGAGACAACGGCCTTGAAAGAAAAGTGTATTACAGTTTCTAAGAGAAGGGGACACACCATTCCACGCAAGACCACGTGGGGAAATACCAGGGTTGATCAGGAGGAGGGTGAGAAGAAAATGTGAGCACAAGCCTGTTTTCCAGGAAATGGCAAGGTAAGGCAGGGTAGAGTTTAGAATTGGATAGCTTGAAAAATTTGTATACTCTAGGCTACAGAGGTGGTCCCTAGTTGTTTCACACCTGGCCCGGGGTGATTTACGGCTAGGGAAATCCTGGTTGGTGAATGAGAGCTAGATAAGGTAGTTGAGGTATATAGGCTTAGGATTGGTTGATTTGCCTATAAACTTGCCTATAAAACTTGCTCTTTAGGCAAGTTTTTGATGATCTCAGGGAATTAGGTAGTCCAGCAAGGGACAGGTTCTCCGTGGCTAGCAAGGTCCCCCAAGATGTCAGTCATAAAATATAGAAAATAAAAAACATGATTAAAACACAAATGTGCATATTTAAATAAATTAAAATTAAATAAAACTCAAAAATCAGTTTCTAAGACACACTAGTCACATTTCAGCAACTCAATAGCCACATGTGGCTTGTGGCTACTGGATACTACTGTATTTGACAGCACAGAGAACATTTCCATCATCACAGAGTTTTTTGGATGGTGCTGCTATAGACCATTGTTCCTATAAAGTACTAACTCTACAGCATGGTAGGACAACTTTAACAGCTTCAGTTCCCACAACACATTCCATTTCTTGTGTACATGAAGCCACCCGAAACTATTACCTAGTAGCAACTTTCCTGTGTTCCTTGCATAAAGAATTTCTTGTGTCTGCCACGCCTTTCTACTAATTTGTGTAAAACTTTCAAGACTAGGGTCAAATATTGCCTACTCCAGAAGTCTTTCCAGATTTCACAAAGCAAAATTAATTGCTTCCTCCTGTGCTTCCAAGCCCCTTTTTCTCATATTTCTCTTATCACACTGCTGTTATCTATTCATAAAGTTGAGTCTTCCATAAGCCTGTAAGAAAAGGAGCTGTGTACTACACTTTTGGAACAAAGTAGACACCTCAGAAATGTTTAATGAGTGACTTACTGAATGAATAATGTAAAGCATAAATGTGAGTCCCTTTCTCATCACATTGTAACTATTTATTTACATTTGTCTTCTAGATCAGGCAATTAATACTTGCTATTGGCCTCAATAGCCAATATAGTGTGTTGAAATATAATATCAATAAATGTTTGTTGAATATAGAGTAACATTAAGTATTATACTGTATATTACAAAAAGTTACAAGAGGTTAAATAACTCAAAGTCAAAAAGTAAATGATTGAGAATATCAAGATGAAAACCTTAATTTAGATTCTTAAGTTTAGCATTTCCTATCTTAACCCACAAATTTCAGAAAACAAATGGTATTAATACTGTTTTAAAATCTACTTCAGAAAAAATTTTGACACAGTTCCTTGGTAAAACACTAATCTCTATATACAAAAAGTAATGAAAAGTACTATTACCTCCCATAACGAAGTAATAACTTACACAACAGTTTTAGAACAATCTGCTTTTGATGATAAACTTCCATCTAACTACAGAAAAGCTTTATAAAGAAAAATAATACAGCCCATAAAACTTAATTGGAAATCATTTATTTATTAAGGCTGATTTTTGGTGAAGAAATATAAAATACAGAAAAATCAAACAAGAAACTTAAAAAAAATTTTTAAGACCAGCTATTTCCTATGCACCTGTTTGACTGACATGTTGAGCTATTACAGACATTTTAGATACTGTAAAGAAAAACTGTATACCTAATTGTTAGATATAATGTATTTTGTACAGTATATTTTATTTTTGTTGTTTGAAGATAATCAAAAATCAATCCCACCAGTCAAGAGTTGGTAACATTTTGTTGTATTTATGGTGCTTTTTTTGGGGGGGGTGGAGGGGGCGGGAGGGGATATATATGCTTTAAATACTTAAAAAACAAAAAGCAAACTGAGACCATATTGTATATAGACTATATCCTACTTTTTTCACTTAATATTATATCAGAAACATTCTCAATTCCTTAATATTCTTTGGAAGCATGAATTTTAATGGCTGCACCCACCTATCATGTACCCCAATCACAACAGAAGATCTACAAGAGCAGGGACCTTATTTGTCTGGGTCACTACTGTATCTTCAGTACCCAAATAATGCTTGGCTCAATTCATTTTATTTTACATTGAGGCATAATTTATACCTCAGCTTGTTGAGCTTTGAGTTATGTTCAATTTGATGAATTTTGAAACTATATAGACCTGTAACCACCACCTAAAACAAAATATAGAGTATTTCCATCATTTTAGGAAGTTTGCTCTTGTACAATCCCCTTTCTGGGTTCTTTCATCAATTTAAGTGCTTAATAAATATTTCTGAATGAAGAAATACAATCAATTTGCTATTGTTAAACAATCTGTTGTCAACTTTTTAACTATATAATTATTAAGTACCTACTATGAGGAGATACTGTCTTATTTGTCTCTATGTACCCAGTGCTTACTTAGTACAGTGCCTAGCACAGAGCAGGATTTCAGATAAATAACTAATTCAGTTTATCTGTTGTATAAATCCAGATTTTCATATAGAGTCAGGTTTCTTTGGCCTGTAAAATAGAAATAACAATAATTCATTCATTTGTTCAACAATACAAGTACCTACCACATTCCAAATATTGCACTAGGTGCTGGGAACAAGGCTGATAGTTAGATAAGGTCCCCGCTCTTATAGGACATACACTTTACAAGAAGAGATTACAAGACACAGTCCCTACCCAGAAGAAGCTTTCCACTAATATGGAATATAGATCTATAAAGGATTACAGTACTATGTAGTATGTGCAATCATAAATAAGTGATATAGAGGAAGAAGTGATTAACTCTTTAAAGGAATGAGCAAAGATTTTACAGGAAGGATTTGACACCTAAACAGGTTTCTGAAAGATGAATAAGAGTACAGGAGGAGTCCACGGGTGGATGAGAGGAGGAGCTACATTCCACACAGGAGACACAGTACAGGCAAAGGCACGGAGATATGACATAGATGAAAAGTTTAGAAAACTAAGTGGTATGGTATTGCTGGGATATAATGAAAGAGGAGAGTGACTAAAGAAGTGAGCAGGTACCAGATTATGAAAAGCTCTGATATAAAAGGGGACCACTGAAATGTCTGTTGGAAATCCACTAAAATAACCCAGAAAAAATAATGTGACCTAAAACTATGGCCATTAAAGCAAAGAGAGGACAAATGGACCCCCGAACACCACCTGGAATAGTGCATGTTCCCGTGAGAGTGCACTTTCTGAGGAAACAGTCTATAGCTATCACTGGAATCTCAGAGTGGGTCTGTGATCAACCCTCACTTACTTTTAAACTTAAGAACCACTAACTCAGTCAAATTACTAGGATTTGGTGACTAAGTATGAAGCATGAGGCAAATGGTGGCAGTGGAGATCCTTCATGATTCCCATAATTCTGGTTTCATCATCTGGATGTATGGTGGTAATGGCCTCTAATTTAAAAACAAAACGAAATAAAACAAAACAAACAAACAAAACAGAATATAAGAAGGGCAGAATTAAACAGAAAAAGAAAGTGCAGTGCAGTATTATAGGAAAAAGAGGGAAATATGAGGTTTTAGCATTCTTAAAAAAATGTAAGGGAGAGACTAAAGTTCAACAGGTAACAGCAAAAAGGGATACTGATGGATGGCAGAAGAGTTTTCTTTGAAAGATAGTGAAACAATTCCAGGGTGGAAGTAGCTCTGCGGAGCCTGAAAGATGCAAACTGCATCTGCTCCCTCATCCCATAAAGACAAGGAGGGTAGGGGGAGGTGTAGGGGGGGCGAGTGGGGGGGTGAGGAAGACACCACTGAGAGAGCCACAGGGGAAGTGCTTTCCTTAGAGAGAGCTTTGTTTCACTTAGGACAAGAAGGTGCCTCAAGTAACAAGGGTTTTTGAAGATAAGCCACGATTTGAACTTAAAAATATGAATGAAGATCAGGGTTTGGAGAAAGAAAGAGATGCATTTTGACTGTAGTTAAGTCAAAGAAGGAACTGGCTGACCTCAACGTTCAATCCATTAAAAAGGTGCCCAGTAAGGTAACATTTTATTTACTCGTTAGAATGTAAAAGGATTGAATTTCCTTAAAATTTTTCCCTTAGTTCAATATTTTCACTTCTGGATAGACCTTCTTCCTCTATCAGTGAAGTTTTCCTGTTTCCAATTTTTTTTATCACCTCTAATTAAAAAAAAAAAAAATCAGACCACACTAATACAGAGCAGGGTTCTAATATTCATTTTATAATATTTTATTTCCCACTATTAAGATAAACAATAAGACTAAGACGACAGAGTGAAAGAACTGGTGCCATCAGAAAAACAAAATCTAAACAGAAAAGAACGTTTCAAAACAACTTGAGTAGTAAGCAATTTTAACACCAATTTTCTGAAAGCAGACACTGTTAAAAGAATTTTCTTAGAAGAAATAGAATTAAGAGGGGGCTGATTCAACCTTTTACATAGATAGGCCATCTATCACACCATTGCTGATCAAGATATATAAACAAATACAATGATAAAAACATTTTTGAAAGTGCATATTAACACACTTGGATCTCAATGAGAAATTATTTTCTAAGGAACTAGGACAGATTTTTTTCTTTTTCAAAAGGTTTATATAATACCATAAAAATAATATTGGTAATTGGTGGTTGATCATTTTATAACATTTTCTTAGGTGTCATTTATAGGCAAGACACAATTTATTTTTCTGATCTGTAGAAAGATGAAAGTAAAATAATTTCAATGGACGGCTTTACGATTATCACTTCAAACCTAATACAGACTAGACTATTCAAGACCAAAGGACCAATAAAATGAAATTAATGATTAATTTTTAAATCTTTTTTCCATTCATTATTATGAACAGAACAGTGTCACAGTATCTAGAACATTGCCTGGCCCATAGTAAGGGCTCAATAAATACTTGATGACTTGAGCAATTTTAAACTGCCAAGTAGTTATATGGAAGAAAATGTTTTAATGAGATCAAAACTGTTCTCTACAAAGGCTAGTATAATCTTTAAATATTTGACTTTTACATATAGTTGGTCTAAATAGGAAGAGGGGAAAACTTTTACAACTTATAGTAACTATGTAAATATTTTCCCAAATTCTCAAAAAAAGTTTTATAAAATTCTTCCATCTTCCAGAAATAATCTTTATTATTTACATGTTAATAAATGTAATTCTGTAGTCTGAACTTAATGATTTATTTTACTTTCCTATTGAGAAAACTCACCTTTGGTTCCATTTCTTTAAAAATAAATAAGGTACAATTTAAATACAATATGATAAACAGATCTTAGGTGTTTAGCTCTGGGTTGTGACAGTTAAATACAACCCTGTAGCCTCCACTGAAAATGTGTAAAAATATGTAAAATATTTCTACCACCCCAGAAAGTATTCTCTTGACCCTTTCTAGTCTATCCCCCACCACTAATTCCTCTACCCAAAGCTTTTTTCATTCAACATAAAGTTTTTGAGATTCATCTAGTGGATCAGTAATTCATCTCTTTTTATTGCTAACTAGTATTCCACTCTATAAATATACTGTAATTTGTTTATCCATTTTCCTGTTGGTATAATCGGGTTCCTTTCGGCTTGGGCTATTGTAAATAAGTCTGCTATGAACAAGCTTGTACATCTTTTTGTGAATATATTTTCAACTCTGTTCCACTTCTAAATTCTCTGTTCAAAATTGGCCCTTTCTGGATAAATAGAGCTAATGCCCTTAAAGCTGTCAACTCTGGCATATCTGTGCTTCTCTGGGGAAAATATTGTTTGTCTTTAGAAGGAAAATCATTACATTTCAAAGACGCAAACTAGTTCAAGTGGAGAACTACTACTATATTCAGAGTTTCACAGCTAGCTTTTAAATCTAGAAGTAATGAAATTCTGACTTTAGGAAGATTTTTTTGTTGTTCTATTTTAAAAGTTCATATGACAAGGAAAGCTTTTTGAAAGGTCAAAGTATTAGAATACACTATACTCCCAAAGGGCAGAATGGTACTAACTTATCTCAAAAGCCTCACTCTTAAAAATGTTACCTAAACCAAAACAGATAAGTTCTTTCTAACAGATAAATATTGTACTATCTATAAATATTCTACAGTAATTAAGGATCTCTGAGTGTTTACTAAGAATGCAGAGTCATCATGAGAATCAACTGCTTTAAAAAAAATTTGCTGGCTCTAAATAGGGAAGGAAAAACTGGCAATAACAATGTGAACTATAACTTTTTTAGCTCTCATTGTCATGATAGAAAATGAAAATATCTTTGGTCTCCTAGACTTTTTAAACAATTGCTACAAAGTTATCTTCCAGGTTTTTCTAAGTCTAAGTCTAAGTTTTTCTAAGTCTAAGTCCAGGTTTTTCAAAATCTAAGTATGGTTTCTTAAGTAGATCGTTCAAGAGAGCCAAATGTCATTAGCTATTACAATCTATCTTGAAGGAGAGACTCAGAGTGGAAATGGGTTGTTTTTCTTCATAGCTTCAAAATAGATTCTTCAACTGCTACATTATCATTGTCCAGTGTGAAACAGATTATCTTTTTTTCATAAAGCAGTTATTATAAACATGTTAATGTTTCCTAAACAAATAAACAATACAATGAGAACTAAATTGTAGATGTATTTTAATGACACTTAAGTTAAATATGTGCTATTAAGATATGTACCAGAGTTGTCATTATTTCTGAGAATCAGTCCTCACATTAAAAATTTAACAGCTTTGTTTATGGCCATGCCACCCTGAACACGCCTGATCTCGTCTGATCTCGGAAGCTAAGCAGGGTCAAGACTGGTTAGTACTTGGATGAGAGACCACCTAGGAAGACCAGGGGCTGTAGGCGTTAAAAGAAAAAAAAAAAATTAACAGCTTTAAGGAGGAAGTTAATACATACTATTGATTTAAGGGGGGAACGGTTTGGGTTGTTTCTTTAATGTCTTTAATAGGAATTAAATATTTGTTGACAGTAGGGATCATCAAGAAAAAAAAAAAAAAACACTTTAAATCTTCTAGCCACTAAATCAAATATCATACTTTCTAATCTGCTTCAACTACATTTTATTTACCGAAAATTGAAACTAATAAAACATTAGATTGGGTGGGAGTAAGGGGACATTTCTTTTTCCTGACTGTTAAAAATTCAGCAGTTATTTTATGTAAATTATTAAAAAGGTAAACTGGCAAATGGGAACAAATGCCAGAAAATGATATTCTTTGAACCTGGTATTATCGTTTTAGTGAATACATCTAAGTGTATAATTCAAAAGAGAAAAAAATAACAATTGATATTGGTATAGGGCTACTTAACACTGAACATTATGAACAAAAAACACATTTATATAAACATTCCAAATTTCCAGCTGCAGGGGAATGTGTAGGCCTATTGTGATGTTAATCTAAAATAAGATTATATAGTTGTTAGAACAAGATGAGGAATACATTGAAATATGTAAAGTACTTAAATAAAAAATAGTAAAGAGGAAAAGTTGATTTTTACATAATTGCTGCAATTCTATTAAAATAAACTGATAGTATCGAAAGGCTTTGATGTTTATAAACACTTGATTTGAAACAGTATTTTCATTTTGTTACTCTTATGTGGCTTCAATGTTTAGATGTTTCTTTTTAATATTTATTCTTCAGTTACCACACTTTCTATTCAGTTACATTCTTTCTATCAAACTCTTTAGCGTCTAAAATGTTAAAATTTCACAATCCATTTGTCAACAGAGCGACTATCTCCGTCCATAATTCAAAGACTCTCTAGAGTTGGAACAGTCACCTACTTTCCCCATGTAAATCTATCTCTTCCAGATTTATTTTTTTAATCACTGAGAGGAGCTATCTCCCAAGGTACCCTATCTGTTTTAAAGTTTTCTTTAATTAAAAAAAGAAAAAAAAAAAACCTTTCCTAAAACTTCTTTATACTGAAGGTGAACTCCATCTCCAAATAACTTTCACTAATTTAGTCCTAGTTGTCTTTTGGACTACACAAAATAAATCTTCCAATCGGCCTTCCAAATGCTGTATTTTAAATCAGCTACCATAGATCTCTAGACTGCTCCAAGCTAAGCAACCTATTTATCTCAAAATTATCTTGTCATGATTATGTTCTCTGATACTCAGGACATATGAGTTCAGTGTTTGCTGAATCAATATGGCTTTTTCCCCCTCACTATCCTAATCAATCTGAGTCTGGTTTACACATACCTCACGTGCACTGTAATGCTCAGAACTTGAAAAAAATCTTCCAAGTATTGACTGCATTCAGGAAAATTTCATCCTTGAGATATGAAATCCTAAAATGTGGGCTCTTTCTTTGTAAAGGGGGAAACTTAAATACAGAATGTTACATATATTTATTAAATATAATTTTCTAAGATTTGGTTCATCATTAGAGTCTTGAAACACTTTATGGCTAATGTACCTTTCCTCCAATCCAAGTTAGCTCAACAGCCTCCACGTCCATAGTAATGGAGGTGACCTCAAATGCCCCCATGATAGGGCATGTCTCCCCTATGGGAATGGAGATTATTTTCTAATTTTGTTACTAAGTAAAACTACTATATATACACATATATGTATACACACACATATACACATACACATGTACATATACACATACATATACATACACGCATATATATGCTCACATGCACACACACATACATAACGTATTTCTGTGTTTCCCACACACTCACACCCACACACCACATCAAGCTGGAACTGCCTTATAGCGCCTTGGATAATGACTTACCCTGCTTTTAAATAAACAAGCACACTGCAGTGAGCGATGGAGATAAATAAGACGAGCCTGCTCTTAACTCAGTACCTTCTCTGGAAAAAAACCTGGTCTCTCACCACGGAAGGACACCAGAGATTTCCATGAGGACAAGCACCCGGGGCCACCCAACAAGGAGAGGCGACAACACCGGCGCTCTCAGGCCGCAGCGCCGGCGCGCTCCCACCTTCCTGCGCACGCAGGGTCACGGGGTCACGCGCCACCCGCCAGGCTCCGCTCCGCCCCGCCCCTTGGCCCAAAGACTTAGACCCCCACCCCGCCCCCGCCTTGGGAAGCATGTGAGGATGGGAACTGGCCGAAGGTGGGGATTACCTGTGAGCCGGGCGAACCCGGTAATGCTCTCAGGGACTGGGAGCCGCTTAAGATACGCTGGGAGCTGCACCTTCACGATGCGGGCCACGCTCTCCAGCACCATCCTGGCCCGCGGCGTCCGCTCGTCTTCCGAGCCCGCGGCGCTCCCCGGCCGTTCTGCCGCGCCTGCGCTGAGAGCGGAGGCGGCCGGCGGGCGCTCGGAGTCCGGGTCCGCGCGGCGGGCGGGGCTGCGGGCCCGGGGAGCAGAGGTGACCTGCTCGGCGCCGATTGGCAGCGGGCGAGTGACGTGCGCGGGGGCAGACGCCGAGGGTGTGCGGGCGGCCGCGGGCTCCGGAGCCGCGAGAACGGGTGGGTAGCGGAGCCTCTTTAGGTCTGGATTTTAAGGAGGGCCTTGGCGTTAGGCCTTTTACGTCTGTTGAGGCCCGAGGCCAGCAGAAAGGATACTGTATCCGATGTGATAAAGCGCTCGAGAGTGCTTTGTAACCGGAAAATGCCCTTCAAAAGTGGGTTTCTCCTGCTGTCTCTTTTTACTTCCGCTCCTCTCCCTTTGGCCTCTTCTTCCCAGAAAAGGTTTGGTGCCGCGTCTTTAGGATTGCATACTCACCTAAGAGGACCTCCACCTCTACCGTCGCGGTGCCTAATTCCGCTCCCTGGTCCCTACAAACTAAGTTTTAAAAGAATTTAGAATACTCTGTCTAAACTAGGGGCTGCTTTCAGCTCTGCCCCTTGGCAATTTAGTGCAATACTGCACCGAGGCCCTGAGGCTTTTGCCACTTGGACTAGACAGGTAATAGCCTTCTTTAGATATTTTCAATTTCTTCTGCAGATCAGTTCTTTTTGTGGTTAACCAGAAAGTGTTACAGAATATAAAGCCTTAGGATTTCCTTTATATTTTGTTGCAGGGCTTCTACAATCTAAGGTATCCGTGAAGATCTTTCAATTTTAGTTATTTTTAATTAACATATTTAAAAAAATAGAAGAATGTAAGGAGACGGCTTTACGCCTTCCCTGATGTTAAAGTAGGAAAGAGTCAAGAGAATTAAAAATGTTAATCAGGCCACAAATTAGAGTTTGCAATATGCTCATCAGCCCTGTAGCCAGGCCAGGACACTTTCAGAACAAAGGAAAGATTTCTGCTGGATTACTAACAACCCACTCTCCACACCTCTGAAGGGAAACAGGCACTGCCTGTCATTCCCTATGGCTAAAACCATGGGGAACCTATGGATTAAAGGCCAGGAACTGTCAGGAGGCCTTTCACTCTGCATATTACCTTTTCGTGATACATGCTCTTCCTTCCTCACTGTATGTCCATATCAAAGGAAATCGGAACTAAAGACTGATACATAAACTGAATTCCTTGAACACTCATCGTCCCTCTCAGTGCCTTTACTCTGTCTGTCTTGCAGTGGTCCCTCTCACTTTCTGCCTCTATGAGGTGACCACACTCTGTGGAGTATTATCTCTTGTCTAATGAGCTTTCCTGTTGTCTCTACCTTTGGCATATGTGATGAATTCTTTCTACACTCTCCACCAAAGGACCCTCTTCTCTCAGTGCAGGGCTTGGTCTCTTCGTCACTTGGGGAAATTTACCCTGTCCTGCATCAACATGACTGATGTTTTCGCTGAAGTAAAATACTTAAGTAAAGCACTTGCTGATTGCATGTTGTGTATGTGATGTGATATCTTAATTTGGTGCCTCATTACAGTTCTGAAATTTACTTGTCAACAACATATAGCACCAACGAACTGCACGTGGTCTGGTTTTCATTTTGTATCACTTAATGTAACAGCCAATTGTAATAAATATGTTTTATTTTTTATTTTTCCCTCGGCATTTTCACTTTAAAGTGAGAAAGGGAAAGAATTTTTTTAAAGCAACTTTTCATTCCCTGGACTATTTAATGTTTGTGATTGTCATTCACTAAAAAAATAACCATCAGTAAAAGAGTTAATTGAAGTCTAGAGAAAGTGGTTATCTGCCATTTTACCCTGTTCAAAATTGTCAAAGTACCATTACAATGGGAATTCTATGATGATGTTTAGGTACAGGTTCATGTTCATGAGCTCGAGCAATATTAAGTGATATACAAAGTGATGATTAAAAGGTTGGTGTTTACATTAGGATTTCCCTTCATTTTCCTTTTGAGAGCTTTTGGGTTGACAGAAAAGGTCCCTGCAGCTTGTTTTTCTCAGATATCCTTGTCCTCTGAACTGTTCTGTTGGTTATCTTCAATCTCTGGCAATCAAAGATTAAAGATAGAGATTGTTGAGGTAGGAATGGGTTGTGAGTCCAGCACATTAATGGAAGAAAAGCTTGGGGAAGGCCACAAAATATTTGTTTCTTGATTAAAGGCTCTGCAGTCTTGACAAGGGCAAAACAAGCTGTGCTGAGTGAGAGTTTTAAGGCTTAAGTATTTAAAGGAATTAAAAAATATATACCTCATATGCTCAAGTGCCAAATGTAAAATTTGATGTCACCACCATCCAGACCATTATAAATAGAATATATCTAATACCCAGAGAGCTTCTTTGTGCCCCTTGTAACCATGTACCCCGACCACCACCACCACTATTCTGTCTTGCTTTGCATGTTCTTGAATGTCATATAAAAGGAATTATACAGTATGTAGTTTTTTTGTGACTGGCTCTCCCTGAGGAGTTTATGTGGATATGCATAGCTGGTTTGCTATTTCCAAGTAGAAGAAATATAGTGAGTGGAAGACTATATGGGTAATGGATGAAACATTTTTTTTTTGTTAATATAGAGAAGATATGAATATATACATTAGCTATTGGTGATTCATTACATGAGCTAAAGGAGCGTTTCTAACCCCACCAATAAAAAAAAAAAAAAAATCCTTATTGTGCATATAGGGACTAGTTTCTTAGATTCCCTTTACTTTAAATTTATATCCTGTTTTATTCATATTTTTTAATTTGCATTTTATTTCCACAACCTTGCCTTCTTGGCAGTACCAGAAACAGGGGCTGAAGATTGTATTGTCCTAAATAGAAGTGACAGGCTAATCCAACCACCTTGTGAGACAGCATCCAACAAAATCTAGTTTTATTAGCATTAATTCTTATATTTAGAATTCATTTTTAAAAAAACATAAGGATACTTTGTGGTCAGAGAAGGCCAGACAAAATGGTCAATGTGAGAATAAAGTTAAAGGTGGTGTTATTTAGTGAAGATCAGTAATCCATCTGCTTTGTATTCTAGCTAGGCCTAGTCTCTTAATTTCTTTGCTTGCTTTCTTTCTATAAACTCATCTAGTCCCATGAATTCAAATATGACTAATAAGTTGATGTAGCGCAAATCTCTATTTCCAGTCCAGATCTCTAATAATACTAACCCCCAATGCCTCCTGCACATCTCTGGGCATCTTTGCCCATTTTTTGATTACTTTGCTAATCTTTGTCATTGATCTATGTTTTCTGAATAGTAATACCTGGTTGGTTACATTTGCACGACCTCCATATACCTTCCTCCAGTCTATGCCTTTTCTTTGACTTTTGTTTATGGTGTCTCGTCATATACTGAAGTTTAGTTTGAATGTAGTCAGATTTAGTCACCTTTTCCTTTATATTTTGTGCTTTGGGGTCTTGTTTAAGAAGTTCTTTTCTACCGTAAAATCACAAAGATTTATCTTTTTGCTAAAAGTTTTAAACTTTTATTCTTTATATTTAAGTTTTTAATCAACCTATTTTTGTGCATGAGGTAGAGAATTAATTTTATTTATTTTCTATATAAACAGTTAATTGTTCTAGCACATTTATTGAATAGTTTAACTCTTCTTTAATGGTTTGTAATTTCACTGATCTCAAATCAAATTTCCACACATTCATAGATTCTTTATTCTTTTCCATTGGTTAGTTTGTATGAACCATGTGACATTATCACACTATCATAACTGCTACAGCTTTATAGTAAGTATAAACACCCAGCAAAATATTAATAACAGTTAACAGTCACCTATTTTCTTCAAAGTTAACTTTACTACTCTACATGAATTTCAGAGTCATCTTGTTAAGATCTATGAAAAAAACTTGATTTTTATTGAAAATTCGTTAGGGACTCAGTTTCTCTTCTGTATATGCTGGTATTAATGGTTGTTATGACTAGATAGAATTAATTTTTTAGTGCGCTTAATGGTTATTATCATCAGTATCATCATCATCAATGAATGAGCATTTACTCTGGTTTCAAAATCTTAAATTCAAAAACCCCACCTTCTGACTACACTACAGAATATTTGTTTATACCTCTTCTATACTCCTTTACTCCCATTAAACTTACTCTTTGATGTCATGAAGCTATTTAATGTTGAAACCATGTAGTCTGTCAGTCCATTCCTGGATTTATTTATTTTTCCTATTTTTCACAAAAGTTGCTCCTAATCTTCACTGTTCTGCATTATTTACTAATTAAACCTTCTAATTGCTGCTACCAGGTTTATTTTGAGCCTCAGTGACCTTTGTTTCTAGTTGCCAGAGAAGGTTTTCTTACCATCATCTCTAATCTGGCTATTCTTCAAGTCTGACCGCTCTCTGTGTTCATCTTCCAAGACTTTGCTCCATCAGTTATCTTCTCTCAAATTCTCATTTACTTGCTCTCTACTGGCCCTATTAACTGGTGGTTTCCAAGCTTTTAGATTTCACTAACCAATACATTTGTTAATTGAGAAAATCAACATAAATTTACCAATTTTATCAAGAAAAGATATTTAAAAGCAATATATAATATGTCAACTATAATTCAACAAAAAATAAAATAAAAACAATATAACAACAAAAAACTAGTTAAGACCACAGGCTCTGGAGCTAAACTGTCTCTGCCAGGGTAAATTATACAACCTAGAAAATTCCTATCTCTTAAGGTTAGATTGTATATACTAATCCAGTGAATTAATATAAAGCATTTAACACAAGACCTGGCACATAAACATGCACAGTAGTGCTATCTTTTATCATCAGCATCATGATTATTTTTCACATCTCTATCAACATATCTTTTTTATTATAGCTGCCCCTTGGTTTTTTACAATTGTTGCTCTAGGGCTGTGCAGTCAGTATGATAGCACAATGTGTCTGTGCTAATCACAAGTGGGTCTTGGGGATCTAATTAAGATTTCTGTAAGTATAAAATGCTTAAGGTGACCCCATGCAGATTTCTGGAGCTTTTTCTGTATATATCCTGTCTCCCCTTTACAAAAATAATGATTACAGAGACAAAAGAGTACAAGTTTATAGAGAGGAAAAAAACAAGTTTCAAATGCTTCAAAATTCTGAAGGAAAAATTATAACTTAGAATTCTATACAGGCTAAGCTAACAATCAATTGTGAGAGTAGAATAAAGTTATTTTCAAACCTACAAGTTCTCAAAAAATATACACTCCCTGCATCCTTTCTCAAGAAGCTAATGGAAGATACATACCACCTAAATGAAGATTAAACCAAAAAAAAGTAGAACATGTGATCAAGGAAACATGAAACCCAAAGTAAGAGAGTGGTAAAAGGTATTGCTGACTGATGGATTGGGACAGAAAGCTGAAATTAATGGACACCTGATACATCTGAACAAATTGAGAAGAGACCCTCCTGGACTATATAGTGTAGGGTTAAATTAGTGATTATTACATGAGAAACTAAGCCGAGTTAAAAAAAAAAAGGATTTTTATTCAAACATTTTTAAAGGTATAAACAAAATTTACTAAAAACTATTTTAACTTTGGTGTTTGGTGTTCTTATACTTCCCCTTTGTTTGAGGAACCACATTTTAACTGCTTTGCCTTACCCACAGTTTTAAGAGGAAACGCAGCAAACTGGAAATAAAAGCAAAATTAGAAATAAAACTGGTATCTGTAAATAATATGGTAAAGTTTTTAAATAATATTTCAGAATACTCTGTGGTACTAAAAACAAGCAATATATAGAATTGCCTGTTAGAAAATTCCTAGAGACATGTGGTAGAATAGAGCGAGCTTTGAAAAAACCTTCCTACCCTATAATTCTGTGAATGTATATTGTGAGGCCATTTTTGCAGTCATTAACTAAAGAAAGACTGCAGTTAAGAGGTAAATTTATACATAGATATATGCATACATACATAAGCTTAATTCTATAGACCTTTGAAGTTTTTATTTTTTTAGAAGCCAGCTTTTTTGCCTTAGAAACTCCTTGCTTACTGTAATTTTCATGTATAATAATTAAAATACTAGGGCAGGTTTTTAACCTCAGAAGTTTATGGAATTAGCCTACTCCAGGTGCTGATGAACTAGGCATTAAAGAAAACAGGAATGTGACTAACACTTTGTGATCCACTGTTGTGTATGAAATAAATTTGAGATTTAATAATATGTTGCTTTATATTTATCTGTTTTGTTTATATTTTGCCTTGAGCTTGTACATTCAGAGAAAGCTGAATTTTTATGGAATAATGCTATTCAGGTTAAAGGCATCCAATAATATCTTGTTAACGGCTGATTTGTTTAGAAAATATATAGGTTATAAAAATCTAGAAATAAACAACTGAAGAACATAAACAACACCAAGTATAATGGATGGATAATTTTCTACTTCCTCCATATTATGTTAACTTTAAAAAAACATATCAGTCATGGCTATTCACACCTTTTCAGCCTCATTTCCTTTTTCTCATAATTCTTAAGCATGTTGTTTTTTTGCTACTCCTGATTAACATGCTAGTTTTGACAGATTACTTATTGCAATCAGAAATTTTAAGTTCCACACTTAAGACTTTCTAATGTGCAGTTTTCTTAGGTATTAGTAAATCTGTTCAAACTAATTTCATTTGCTATCTTAGTACTAATCATTTTATGCCTAGACCATAGCAACAACCTGCCTGATGTTTGACCTCTAGCCTCCAATTCTAATGTATCGTCTACAAAGCTTTAAAAGTAGTTTTTCTAATGTTTTTTTTTTTTAATAGACTTTATTTATTTAGGAGCGATTCTAGGTTTACAGAAAAATTGGGCAGAAAATACAGAGTTCCTATATGACACACACATACACTCAGGTTTTCCTATTAACACCTTGCCTTAGTGTGGTACATTTGCTACAGTTACAGTTGATAAACCAATATTGATACATTATTAACTAAAGTCCATAGTTTATATTAGGGTTCACTCTTTGTGTTGTAAGGTTCTGTAGGTTTTGGCAAATGCATAACATCATGTATCCAGCATTACAGTATACATTATAATTTCACTGCCCTCTGCCCTAGCTGCAAACCCCTGGCAACCACTGATCTTATTATCTCTGTAATTTTCCCTTCAAATTGAGATTTTGACTGTCATTTAAAAGCTCAGTCTCTAAAGTAGATCCACATGTGTGAGGGAAAAAAAAGCGAGCTGTAGAATATACATATAGAATCCTATTTATAAAAATTTAAAACCATGTGTACACATATATTTGATTATACAAAGAAAATTTCTGGAAGGCTACATTAAAAAATGATTATTCTGTGGAAAGCACAATGGCGGAGAGTTGATGAGGTCTTTCACTTTCTACTTCTATTTTTTAATTTCTTACCATGTACAAATATTATTTAATAATTTAAAATATTTTAACTATAAAGCTTTAAAAATCTTTGGATAAAGATTTTTTTCAAATATGAAGGCACTGAAATCCACAAAGGAAAAGATCTAGGAATTTTAACTACATAATAATAAAAATTCTATACCTCAAAAGCATCATAAAATCTGATCCACCCTGCTGTTTATCCACCTGTGATATTCTTTAAACTCATATTATCATACCTGATATTCTCACTTGACTTTTTAATGATTTCTTGTTCTTTCTTTACACATTACTAACCTCCCACTTAGCATCTTCTTGACTCCTATTTTAGGCTTAGTTTCATTTTAAAATTGTGACCCTTTTCAGCAATACCAACCCACCTTCCCGTTTTATTTTTACAGCAAGTATTACCTTCTAAATGATTTGTTAGTTCATTAGATATTTAGTTGTTTGTATGTTTTTATCTCTGTCCCCCATGCTATTTCCTATCACTAGAAACTAAGTTGCACAAAAATAAAGCTTTTTGTACTGTTCACTGATGAATTCCTAAGTACCTGACTCTTGTAGTTGCTTAATAAAAATTGTTGAATAAATAATTGAATTGTTTTAAAATTATTAAACTTTGAATTTCTTAATTAAATATTGATTTATGTTCCTTTAATTCTGTTTCAGTTGGTGAATGTTGTTTAATTTGTTGTATTATATAGTGAACATTTTCCTCAGGTGACTAGATATTTTCATTCAAAACCTCACGTTCTCTACTGCCCTTTCTGATAATGGATATGGAGGAAGAGCAGAAGGGCAGACCTTGGATTTTATCCCTTCCCACAAATTTAAGAATTATAGAGTAGAGAGCTCCAGGCACCACAGATGAGATATAATGCTCTGTGTTTGCTGCTATTTCACTGGTTAACTCCTCTAATAAAGAATTGTCTTGACACTCATAATCCAGCAGAAGGCTGTTGTAATCCACCAAAACCCTGGAGGTTTGGGGAAGGAGTAGGGGAAGGAGAGTGAATGTCCCAATGCTCCAGAGTATCTGGTCAGCCCACACTCTTTTCCATCAGCAAGTCACTTCAACAGACCCTTTATATTATGCTACAAGGCCTTATCTGTTGCTTATGATTTCTGTAGCAATCAGTTGTCTGGCACTGATTGTTCCAAAGCAAAGTGGGGAAGTGGAAGGAATAATACCTAAAATATATTCCTAAACCTAGCAGGTTTCCTCACAGTTTTTGATCTTATCCCTCAAGCCCTTGTTTCTGTAGTTACCCAGGGTTGGTTTGGAGGGAAGAAGCTAACAGCCCTTAGTAGTTTTCGTTTTCTCAGGAACTATACGTAAGAAAGCTACTTTAAAGACACAGATAAGTTAAAAGAATGGAGAAAGATACCTCAAGTTAATATTAATCAAAAGAAAGCTGTAGTTGTCTACAGCCATGCCACCCTGAACGTGCCCGATCCCATCTGATCTTGGAAGCTAACCAGGGTCAGTCCTGGTTAGTATTTGGATGGGAGATCACCTAGAAATGCCAGGTGCTGTAGGCATTAAAGAGAAAAAAAAGAAAGCTGTAGTTGCTATATTCAGAAAAAACAGACTTCAGAACAAGGAAAATTATCAGGGAAAGGGGCATTACATAATAATAAAGGAGTAAATTCTCCAAAAAGATAACAAACCTTTAATGTGTGTACATCTAACAACAGAGCATTAAAGTAGCTGACCAATCAACTAGATCTACTTGTCATTTATAGAATACATCACCCAACAACAGAATACACATTCTTCTCAAAAAAGATAGACATGTTAAAAAACTTGTATGTAAAAAGATAAACAGTTAATAGGTATACAGTAAATTTAGAAAAGTATTCACAAGGAGGTTTAACATCTGTAATATACAAAGAGCTCTTAGAAATTTACCTTACCAAAAGTAATCACTATCCTGAATTCTAACACTAAAGGTTTGCCAGTGGTAAACCTTCACATAAATTGAATACATAATGTGTTCTTTTGTGTCTGGCTTCCTTCCTTTAACATTGCAAGATTCATCCATGATGTTATCTGGAGTAGTTCATTTTCATTGCTACACAATATTCTTCTTGAAGACTATACCACAATTTATCCATTCTATTATTAATAGACATTGGAGATGTTTCCATTTGGGGGCTATTTTGAGGAGTGCCACTATGAACATTCTTGTGTCTTGTGTATGTCTTTTGGTCTACATATGTATGCATTTTTGTTGGATTCTCTATTATATCTAATAATCCATTTGAAGAATTTTTTTGTTCCTTGAAACTTCGAACTTAGTGGTTTTGAAGTACTCAATGAAGGAATGCTTCCTAGGAAATATGGTTTCAATGAATTATAAGTGGATACTGATCACTGAAAAGTTTCGTCTTTTCTGTCACTAACCAAGAGGGAACCGGATCACTCTACTGGCGTGAGTGAGGGATCCTTTTTTTTTTTTGAGGGATCCCTTTTAACAGAGAGAAATTGGATTGCTGCTATACAATGGAGTAAATAGAACTAGGTATGGAATGTAGGAAATTCACTGAGATGCTTCTTAGTTTTCTCTTGTCAATAGTCTAATAAAAACCTAGGGTAACCCAAAAAGGACCTCCACTAGGACTCATCTTACAAAAATGAATGTTTGAGTCACCCTTGTAAAGAATCCCATTCAGTTTAGATGCAAGCAAAAAGTAAGAAAAACCTAGAATGAGTGTTGAAAGCAAGCAACTATGTTTATGAATCTAGGCCACATGACCAACTAAAAATAAAAAACAGGTTTTATGAAACTACGATTATGTTTTGTTACTTGATTCCTCCCCAGCCATATATGAAGAATTCTGGGGTGGCTAATGATTTTGGTTTCAGGTAAAAGTATGACTGAATTGAAACCACCCCATGATGACTTCATAGCTGATGGGAGGAGACTGCATTGTGGAAAAGAGTGAGGTGAACATAGTTACTGCCCCAGCTCCCTCCTTGAGAGGTTAAGTTGAGCCTCATGTATACTTGACCAAAGATCACGGCCTCTCTTAAAGTGAACTCACAATTCTCTCTCCCTCCAGAACCTGGTTAACTTCCTCTTCAGTCCCCTGGGGCTTAAGAGTGCTACAGCTCCCCTGCTGTTAGTCCTCAGTTACAGAACTATCCTAATTCTCATACCCTACACACACATTTGTACTTAGTCCCTTTGTAAATAAACCTTACTTATTAAATGATCCTGAGTGTGTTATTTGCTTCCTGTTAGGACTGTTACAAATTCTTGTCTTGCTTCTTGCCTAAAATCTACTTGGATATTAGCATAGCCACACCATTTTTCTGTTAGGTTTTGTATGATACGCTTATTCAAGTTTTTCTACATTCTAATTTTTATGATATGTCTCTTGAAATCAGGTTAAAGGTATAACTTTATAAATCCAAGGGGACAGTCTTTGTCTTTTAATTGGGATAATCAATTTCCATTTAATATAATTACTGATATATGGGGCTTTAAAGCTGCCATGCTGTCTTTTGTCTCATCTGTTCCTCACTATTTTTCTCTACTTTTTTTTTCTCTAGTTTTTTTTTATTCCATCCTTTTGATTAGCTTTTTAATTATATGTGCTTTTACTATTCTTTTATTAATTACTCTAGAAATCAGAATGTGCTTCCTTGACTTCTAAAAGGCCAGTGTATATTAGTTTATCTATTTTATGGGACAGTGTGAATTGAATACCTTAGACTACTTCAACTTTATTTACTCTCGCCTCTTAATTTGTTATTGTTAGGTTTTAAATCTTTTTTTACACCACAGTATACTAGCATTGTTTTGTAAAGTTAACATTGAGATTTACCCATATATTCCTCCTTTTCATTGCTCTTCATTCCTTCCAGAATCTGACAGCTTCCATTTTTCTGTTTAAAGGCCACTCTTTCTTCTAATGCAAAAGTGCTGATGATGAAGTCTGTTTGTGTTTGAAAATATCGTTATTTTGCCTTAACTTTGGAAAGTTATATAACTTGAATATGAATTCTAAGTTGGCGATATTTTCTTATAGTACTCTGAAGATAGCATTATTTTGGTTGCAAAACAGTTGTCTTACTGTCATTCATTTGGTAATATCTTTTTCTTCTGTGCACTTAAAATTTTTCCTCTTTGGTTTTCAGCAGTTTTACTGTGTGATTTTATTTGCTGTTTTCTTGCTTAAGGTTTACAGTGCTTCTTGAGTCTGAAGCATAAAACCTTTTGCTTATTTTAGACATCTTTTCAAGTATCACTGTTACATTCTCACTTCTCTCCTTCTGAGTCTGAATTATACCTATATTAGACTCTTTTATTTTTTACCCTATACCATATGTTTCTTCCACTTCTTTTTACACTTTTTCATTCTTTTGTCTTTCTGTAAATCTGTCTTCTGAACTGCTTCCAATATCTGATTTTGTCTTCAGCTCTGTATAATTGGCTATTAAGTCCATTCATTGGGTTTTTAACTTGTTTTTCAATAATATAATTTCCATTTGGTTCTTTGTGTTTCCATTCACTAAACATTCTTACTCCTATATTTTAAATTCCTGAGCATATTAATCATAGTGTTTTAAAGTCTTCATCTCATTCTCCTTGTGGGTTCTGTTTCTACAGTCTATTGCTTCTCTGGTTTTGTCATATCTTCTCACATACCTGATTATTTTTTATGCGTGCTAGATATTGTATATAAAATATTGTAGAGGTATTTTGAAGCTCTAGATAGCCTTACTTTCCTGTAGAGAGGATTTTTTTTTCCTTTTACTAGACAGCTAAACTAAACAGCCATTAGCAGACTTAGATCCCTACAATGCAGTTAAGGCCTGAGATGATTCAGTCCCTGCCAGTTCTATTTTCAGTACACTCTGACTCCTACCTAGGGTATAGCCCTTCAGGATTTCAACTGAAAGTCTGAGGTGTTTATCTTTCTTCGTGAGCCCTAAACTCACAGTTTCTCTCCCCTAACATTGGCCCTGTAACTCTCATAGATCTGGTAGCTCTCCAATGCCTTTAAATCGTTTTTTTTTTTTTTTTTTTTTGGCTTTGGCCCAGCTTTTCTAGTTGTTCTTAGCAGAAGCATGATCAAAATCACCTAGTTCTTAATTACCAGAAGTGGAACAGCAGAGGAATCATTTTTAATGTCAAAAATTATACTGAATACTCCCTTCATCCTCTCCATCAAAACACACAAGGTAGTAGTTGTACATATGTTTAGTCTATAAATAAACTATAAATAAATATAACAATGTATTAGTTATATATATAATTTATATATAATATATAATAAATGTCCAGGTCCCCTGCGATAACTCTTACTTAGAAAATTGAAATTCTGCTAAATGAAAAGTTATAGTCTCAGGAAAGTTAAAAGTATGTTCGAAGGGCATGGGGAGCCCAGTTTCATTAGAGAGTTCATGTACAAAAGCAGAGATAAAGTTCTGGTTTTTATTCTCTATTTAATAGGTAACTACTGAAAACTTCTTTATTATGGTACCTTTTAATAAAAGCTGTATTTTGTCTGATAGTGATATGCAAGGTAGACTAGAGAAGTAAGAGTACAGGCAAAGAAACCCACTAGGAATCTACAGTAATGGACTAAATATGAGTTCATAAGAGACATCATAGTGTAATGAAAAGAATGTTGACATTAGAGTCACAGGACTTGTAATTACTGGTGCTGTCAACTTGGATAATACATTTAATGTGTCTGATTCTGCTTCCTATTTACATGCCAGTCTCCTTGTACACCTTCAATAGAATGCTGGATATCTATTTTAATCTACATTATAAAATTTAAGGTGTAATGTATATTTGAAGGCCCAAAGAAGTGAAACTAATAAATGTAATAGAGAACTGCATGCTGAACATCTCCACAATTAAAAACAAATAAGTCACTATTTTCTCCCTAACCTTTGTCTTAATTTCCAAAATCAGCTTCCTCTTCTGACTGACCTCTTTAGGTGAATATATTTTCTGGTCACCAGAAATGTATTGAAGTAATCTTTTTCTTTCACTATTTTTACTTCTTTGGGCATTCAAATATATATTACACCTTATATTTTATAATGTACATTTAAAAAGATATTCATCATTATATTTGATAACCACTCTGTGAATTAAGCAAAATTTATTAACATTTCAGCATTCTATTGAAGGCCTCTCTCGTTTTAATCTAGTTTCCCCTACCCCTATTCTTAAATGAATAGAATTTTGGTTATACATTTTTTTTTTTATTTAACAGCCCTTCTTGTTCTACTAGAAATAAAATATTTTATGTATTTTTTACTTGGGACCACAGAAATAATGTATCAGCATCCTCCCTTATCCATTATACTTCAGCATTCTCAACCTTAGGGAACCTGGAAGTAAAAAAAACTGAGCAGCAAGGAAAATTGTTATGATCTTTATTCTGTAGCAAAAATATGAATCTGTTTTTGAGGTATTAAGTGTTTCACGAAGGAGAATTCTCCATTTAACTGAAACTTCCAATTATTCACCATGGACAGAAGGTCCATGCAATCTGAAAAGCCTTGTCATTACTGGTATACTGGTAAATGTTTGACAACTAGCTCACCAGAAAAAAAAAAAAGGTTCTGACTGTGGTGTTTGCAAATTTCTCTAAGGTAAATACTCCCACTATGCCCCATATCAAGCTGCAAGACATCACTCAAGGAAGAATTAAAGAGGTGTATACTATAAAACTGTAATACTCCCACCATGTGGATACCATAGAAATAATTACAAAAACACAGATAATAGTAAAATGTAGTAAAATGATCAAGAAGTGAATTTTGAGGATTTATTATTGAGTCCTACATATTGGATTTTAATATAATTGTAAGATTATATAATTAATATTTAATAATGGCTGTGTTTAACAATCAGCCTGCAAACTTCCTAAAAAATTTAAAATTGGCACTCATAAGGCAGCATAAGCCAGCTCTAGCATACTGCTGCCTGCACTCTTAGTTTTGGAAGAGACTTAGTGACTAGCCAATATGAGTTGAGGTGGTTCTGCTAGTTAATTATTTTTTTAAAAATTTTAATACTTAGATTTATATAACCAATCCTTAAATTCCACCACCTCACAAACTAAAGTCCTTCATGTGTTTTTCATATTCCTCCCTGTATGTTACCTTGTTATGACTTTATTACTTAAAAAAAATTTTAAGGCTGCTGTACATATTTAACCTGTGTTACCTGTAAATAAATACTGACAAAAGGAACCAAATAAACAATGGGCAAAAATACATAGAGAGATTTCTTCAAAGAAGATACACAGATGGCAAAGCAATACATGAAAAGATGCTGATCATTAGTCACTGAGGAAATGCAAATTAAAAATGACAATGAGATACCACTACATACCTATTAAATGGCTAAGATTAAAAAGACAGATCATAACAAGTCAGGAGGAACTGGAACTCTCTTATACAGCTTATAAGAATGTAAAATGGTACAACCACTTGGGAAAACAGTTTGTCATTTTCTTAAAAAAAAACAAAAAACATATATCTACCATACGATCCAGCCATTCCACTCTTAGCCATTTACCCAAGAGAAATGAAAGCATATGTCCATACAAGCACTTGTATAAGAATATTTACAGAAGCTGTATTTGTTATAGACAAAAATTAAAAACAACCCAAATGTCCTGATAAGTAAATAATGACATATCCATATAAGGAATACTACTCAGCAAGAAAAAAAAAATGAACTATTGAGACACACAGTATTGATATCAAAATTATGCTGACTGAAAAAGCCAAACAAGAAAAGAGAGCATATTGTATGATTCTATATAAACAATATTTTAGAAAATGCAAACTAATCTATAGTGACAGGAAACAGATCAGTGATTTCCAGTAGACGAAGGGAGCAAGGGGTGGGAGGAACAAGAAAAAAGGTTTATAAAAGAGTATAAGGACATTTGTGGTTATGCATACATTATCTTGATTTTGGTGATAGTTTCATGGGTATATATGTATGTCAAATTGTGAAAATGTATACTTTAAGTATGTCCAATATATTGTATGTCGATTATATTTCAATAAAGCTGTTAAAAAACAATCTACAGTGGCCTGACCACTGAGCTAAGAAAAAGGCAACTGCTTGGTTCTGGACAGCACATTGCCATCTTTCAGGGAGAGTAAAAGTGTATAGAAGTTCTTTGGGCAGCCCTAAGCACATTGCTGGCATATACTGAGATGTCAGGCAACTGAAATTCTCATGTCTTTATCACATGTCTGTTAGGTCAGATTCTCTGAGTGTCTCTCCTTATGTTTCCCTAATATATTTCATATTATTTGTTTTACACATGACTATTACTCATAATGAGGCTTCAGTATTAATATTCAGTAGACCATTGGTTTTTTTTAGAACACTAAAAAAACCATTGGTTTGTTTTGTGAACACTAGGAATACCCACAGAACCACCTGAGGCATCCTGAGTGGGCGTGGGGACTGGAGATGGAAGGAAAGTGATCAAAGAATCTGAGTGGGCAGGGCTGCAGCCTCTGACTCAAGCAGCTTAGTTTGACAGACTTAAGGACTTCTGGGGAAAAAAACAAAGTATGAAAATCATCTAAGTTTTATCCACAAGCCAAGCTTAGAGCCTGATGCATAGTAGGTACTCCATAAATACCTGCCGAGTGAATCTTGATTAAATTCAAAATGCCTCTCATTTCTTTCTGCACACCTTCTGTTTCTTAATTGTTTAATACAAATTTTTATTGTCATTTGTGTTTCTTTAGATAAGAATATTAATTTTTGAGAAGTCATGAATTACACCAAAACAATGCACCAATAATTCTTCCCATAAGCAGCCTGAAGTGACCTCTGAAAATGGTTCACTATTCTCTTGACCCAGAAAACCCCACAAAATCATGCTAATTAGGAGATTCAAATCTTCGTGTTCACTTTGAGAACATTCATGAAACTGCCCAGGCCATCTAGGCTATGCCTATCTGAAAAGCCACCAAGTATCTGAAGGATGTAACTTTACAGAAGCAATATGGGCAATTCTGTTACAATGGAGGAGTTGGTAGGTGTGCCCAGGCCAAAGAGTGGGGCTAAACACAGAGTCGGTGACCCAAAAAGAGTGCTGAATTTTTGCTGCACATGCTAAAAAATGCTGAAAGTAATGATGAACTTAAGGATTTAGATGTAGATTCTCTGGTCATTGAGCACATCCAGGTGAACAAAGCTCCCAAGATGCGACACAGAATTTACAGAGCTCATGGGTGGCTTAAACCCTACATGACCTCTCTGCCACACTGAGATGATCCTTACTGAAAAAGAGCAGATTATTTCTAAACCAGAAGAGGAGGTCGCATAGGAAAAAAAGATATACTAGAAGAAACTGAAGAAAAAAAAAAACGTATGGCCCAGAAAAAAACAAACAAACAAACAAACTTATGGCCCGGAAGTAAACTCAGCATCAAAGAAAGATATGCTAACAAAAGTAAAATCAGAGGGGAAAAAAAGCACCAATAATTGTAATGTACTAAAGTGTACCATTTTATAAAAGCACTGATTTTATATACATATTCACACATTGATTAGCAATGTAAGCCTCCATTAACAAATCTTATGGGTATTCACACCACACACACACACACACACACACACACACACACACACACACACACACACACATACACGGGTTCTAAAGGCTGAGGGAATGAAAAATCACACAACCATATGAAAAATTGCCCTTACGAATTCATGATCTACCTACACAAAGTCTTTTTTTGTTTTGGTTCGTTTTTCAGTTTCCCTCAGCAATTCCAAACTTTGCCTACTTTTCTCATGCCCAGCTCATTGTTATCACATAGCCCTCCTTCCTATTTTACTAAAAAAGTTGAGAACATCGAGTAATAATGGTCAAATTCCTGCCTCCTCCCACCTAAAATTTATCTTCATTTTTACCCATGCTAATCTTCTTCCTTAGTGTCAAATAGGGTTATCTTGTTCAGAGTCAAATACAGATGACTCAACACAAGTTTGAAAAGCACAGGCCCATTTATATGCATATTTTTTCCAATAAATACTTGTACTTTCTATCTGCAGTTGGGAGTCCATGAACCAAATGTATGCATTGATCTAAGCCATTTTATACAGGGACTTGAGTATCTGTAGATTTTGGTATCTGCAGGGTCCTAGAACCCATCCCCCACAGATATTGAGGAACAATTAAGTTTTGGGGGAGTTAAAAGTTTTATGTGAATTTTCAACATCATGGGGGCAGGATGGGGCCTCTAACATCTGTATCGTTCAAGGGTCATCTGCACTCTATTTTTTACCTACAATCATATCTTGTGAAGAAACCTGCTCCATTAATCTCTCTGTTCTGTATCTCCTCTCTCATGATTTCCTCTAGACTATAAACATACTCAAACCCCATTCTAAAAAAATATCTTCCTTTGACCCTGAGTTCCTCTAAGCTAATACCCTATATCTCCTAGTTTCCTATCATGACCAAGCTTTCCATTTTTTCACTTTCATTCACATCCCAACGTACTTAAATTGAAATTATGTCAACATCACCTTGCTGAAATTATGAGTCTTCAGTGCCAAAATGTGACAAATTTCTAATCCTTGTATATTTGAATTTTCTATACCATTTTGACACTTGATATTTGAAATAGCTAGTAAAATATTTTTTGGATGAATAAAGTGGGAATCAATGGAGTGAAGAAGTTACTCTTAAACTCGAGTACCCAATGGATTACAAATAGCTGAGTAGCCTGAATAATGTAACCCCCTTCCCTGCCCCTACCAAAGATGTTCACATTCCAGTCCCTGGGGCCTGTGAATATGTTGTTACATAGCAAGGGGGAATTGAGGTTGTGGACGGAATTAAGGTTGCTAATCATCTGGCCCTCAACTGGGGAGATTGACCTGGAATATTCTTGTAGGCCCTAATATAAAGGTCCTTACAAGTAAGAGGAGGAGGCAGAAGAGTATGACAGAGTGCTATGACATGAGGAAGACTCGACTGGCTTTGAAGATGGAAGAGGGTCATGACCCAAGGAATACTGGTGGCCTCTAGTAGCTGGAAATGGCAAAAAGACAGATTCTGCCCTACAATCTTCAGAAACAATCCTGTTTATACCTTGATTTTAGACTCGTGAGACCCATTTCAGACTTTTGAGCTCCAAATCTGTGAAATTAACTGTTGTCTAAGCCACTAAATTTTGTACTAATTTGTTACATCAAGGAAACTATTAAAGTAACCATTTCTAATTTTCCTTTAAAGTTGAATCTTGTGATATTTGCTATTAAGTCTAACTTTGTGTTGTGGGGGCTTGGGGGTGGTGATAGAAAGGAAACCAGGATCAAATGAAGTTCTTCAAATCTTTATCACTTTAGCTAATAAAACAGAAAGGTCGGATGCCTCATTCTGATGGACAGAGGAGTAAATCATTCCCACTATGTCAATTTGAAACTCTGTTAAGCATTTTCACATAGGAACCTAACACATATACAGAGAGGTTGGATTTAGAGAATAGCTCTTTGCGGGATGACCTAAAGACATGACTACTTTTCTATCAGAAATTATGTTCTAAGTTCCAGAAGAGGAATGAAACTTAAAATGTATATAAGCCTTTCCTTCCTTTACTTTCCCTTTAAAATCCTGTTTATTTGTCTGTCCTATCTGCCTAGCATTTAACTCTACTCAAGAGTTACAACATCAAACAACAAATTAGACTTTAGGTATGTGACAAAGGATTTTTGTAGCTTCTATCGGTGTTTCTCAAACTAGAATCTTTTAATCCTTTACCAGATTTTTTTCCATTTTGTGATTTATTTCATTAATCTATAGAATAATTAATATAAGCATAGTCCAGATCACCTTAATTCAACTAAATACTGCCGTGTGTTTTCAGAGCCTGTATGTGTTTAGGTTCATGATCTTGTTGGCACCGTGTAATAGCACTTTGTCTTAGGCAAATGAGAACAGAAATAAATAATAAATGCTTCTTTCTGGAAATGTGAAAGCCAAATTACATCAATGGGAGAATGACAAAGGCTTCCTAAAGGTTCTAGTAGAGACAACGGATCGTTACTTATGGACCACAGCATAGTATATATGTGCCAAATTTAAAAAACCTAAACTGTAGTAGTTAGTTTTATATTTGTTTCCAGAACCAATTTGTAAAAAATAAAATAAAAATCAAGTAGCAGATATTAATTTTATTAGTTTACATTTTTCTACATTTACCATATAAACTTTATTTTTAATTTAAATTTACTTCCTGTACTATGGGTCCTTAGTGCAATTACTGCAACTATTTTAGGTCTTTCTCAGAATCATATCCCATCTAGATTATTTCAATAGCACTCCACGTGGTCTCTTTGCCTCTAGTCTCCACCCGACAACACTTTCCTTACGTCTTCCATATTGCTATCATAGTTATTTTTATGTAATTAAAATCTGATTAAAACTTTTTTCTGCTAAAAATTCAATGCCCCCATCCCATACCCTTCATAATAAAATCTGAACTAACATGGAATGGTAAGGCCCTCAAATTCTTTCTCTTCTCTCACCAGTAACACCCTCCACTCCACCCCCACCTCGCCTCTCTCTCTCTCTCCCCCTCTATATCTCTCTCTCTCACACACACACACACACACACACACACACACACACACACGTTACTGCATCCAAAGTACTGTGGAAACATACTCGGTCAACTTCTTTGAAACTTTATGTTGTTCCCTCTGTCTGGAAGCCTTCCTCCCTTTTCTTTTTCCAGCTAAGTCTCTTTTTTCCTTCATTTGTTTAAAGACATCTCTCTTCTACAGTGAAACTTTTCCTTATCACTCCTAGCTGAATAAGGTATATTAGTATTACTCTGTGCATGTATTTATGCCATCAAACATACCATGTAATTGTCTGATGCTTAATGGTCTCCCCAATTAAGTTTTTTTTAAAGGTGACATTTGGGTCTTTAGGTATCTTCAGCATCTAGCTCAGTGTCTGGCACATAATTGGCATTCAAAAAAATTTTTTAATGAACATTTAAGAGAATGGGAGTGATTCTGTTAACAGACCTCTATTACATTAATTTCTTCAGCCTAAACCTGAAAGAGCTCTTCTTAGCTTAGTCAGACCTAAATATCGCCGATTGACACACTGCATGAGTCTCTTGGTCTTGCCTCGACCTGCACCAAAAGCAGTCCCACATTATAAATGGATGTTTTCTAAAACTGTTTATAAATAAGGCAGAACATGCTGTTATATGTGAACAATGTTACAGTGACTAGATTTCAAGCTGGCAAATATAAAAAAGGCAATTAAGTTACATAAAACTGAGCAACAATGGTGGTAGCCCGATTGTTTTCTAGGGTAGGAAACCTTGAAGTGCTTGAGCACAGAGAAGAAAAAAAGGGTTTCCTCCTCATTCCCAGTTCCCTAAAGAAACAGTTTAAGTTTACCACTGGTGTTTTCCCTCTCACTTCTGCACACCTCCCCACTGAGTCTGCAATGTCCCTCTTACCTTGCCTTCTGTCCCTAATTAGCACCCAATCCAAGTCAGTGGTAGGCATTTAGCCCTACCTTAAAATGCTCCAAAGTAATTTTCCCCTTCTCTCCATTAGTGAGAACAGAAAGAAGGAAAACAAAGAAAGCTAAATTCACATAAATCTGTGAATACCTTAATTCTTGTGGACTTTTTTCCTTTTTCGTTAAAAAAAAAAAAAAAGTCTTGGAGTTTAATTTCAGGCATTGTAGCACCCAGAGCTCTTTTTTGAGGGGTCTTTTTGTATGAATGGGAATCTGTCATACTGTTCTCTTACCAGGTATATATGGTAAAGCTCAATCTCATTACTACTTAATTATTAACTTTTGAGATTTACAATGCTTTGATGATGGGATAGCTCTGAAATTATCATACTTCTTCAACACCAAATGGGCAAAATTCTTTAAGTATTTTTTTTTAGAGGTAGCATGTATTAAAAACTAAAAGTCTGACATAGTGGCTCCATTAAATCACTTTGATACTATGTAGACCTGATCCTTTAGAGTCACTATGTACAACATTCCATAATCATTCCTAACTTAAAATTCTTTAGCAACTGGGCTTTGGGTGGTAAGCACACAATATGCAGATGTCAATTGGTAATGTACGCTTGAAAATTATATAATTGTATTAACAATGTTACCCCAATAAACTTTATTAAAAAACAAAATGGAAAAAAATTCTTTAGCAAAAGAATTTTAAATTTATCATCACTGCTTTACTAAAGAATTCTCACATAGATATATTTAAAAAATCAAATTCAGTATTGGTGAAATAATCATTTCTGGTCTAAATTATACCGTTTACTTTAGATCTTTCGTATTGTTATTGAAGCAAGAAAGATTATAATTATTGTTTGGAAGTAATTTTAATTTGAACTCTTTATTTTCAGTTAAGTACTGATAAAGCTAATTCATATATTGGGACTCACAAAAAGGAGGCCACCCCAATGGCCTGGCCCATGTCACAGATCTAAACCTAGGTCAGCCTGCACTCACAGGCAACACCTGTCAAGGAAACCTAACCTACACCAATCACAATGCTCCAACTCAGCTATATTGATAGCTCACCTTACCTTAGGAAACAGGACCTGCTGGCCTTACAAGGAAATCCTCGACCTCCTAGCCAATCATGCCTTTTGTGTCACTGCTTCTAATGCTCCAAGAAACTCACTCCTGCCCCAAATCCCTCGGGAACAGTGCTCCACTCACTGTGAGGCACTGGACTCCTCTAGTCCATGAACTGTTTTCCCTTAAATGAAGGACATCAAACTTGTTACAAAAGTGTTTTAGTTTTGTTATTTGACAGTATTTCACCCTAATCCTTATCTGGATAAGTACCCCTGATTTTCAACCTACTTGATTTCATCTGAAATTAAAGAAAACTTTTTTATATTTAGAGAATGCCAAAATCAGTGTATTCTCCTATTTCCAGCCATAATTATCAACTTTTATTTTCAATGAAATGTTTAAATTTTTAATCACTGCTTTATTAAACAAATAATACTGATGAAAATAACTCCAAATTTAAGACTAATAGACAACAAATGCTTATTATTATAGTAAAACTAAATTAAACTGCATTGTTTGAACTGAAGGAAAAGCCTCTTCCTGGCTGTAAATTTTTCACATTTTACAAAGATGCTACATCTCATTTATCACTGGTAACCTGAAGAGTATTACGAGATGTTGAAAATATTTAGCAGTGTTTCCAGACTAATTTCACATTGATTCTCATTAATTTTTTTAATGCACATTGAGATAATTCACATACCATAATATTCACTCTTTTAAAGTGTACAATTCAGTGGGGTTTAGCATATTCACAGAGTTGTATAAATATTACAATTATCTAGTTTTAGAACACTGCATCATCTCCATCAAAAAGACCCTGTAACTCAGAATTCATTTCCCATTTACTCAACCCCTAGTCCTTGAGCAATCAGTAATCTACTTCCTGTCTCTATGGATTTGCCTATTGTAGTCATTTCATATAAATGTAATCATATAATATGTGGCCTTTTGGTCAGGCTTTTTTTACTTAGAATAATATTTTCAAGCTTCAAGATACATGTTGTAGCATATAGAAGTATTGTGTTCATTCTTATTAACTAATACTATTCCATCATATAGATATAGCACATTTTATTTATCCACTCAGCTGATGGACATTTGGGTTGTTTCCACTTTTGGCTATTATGAATAATGCTACTCTGAACATTCATGTGTACAGGTTTTTACGTGGAAAATATTCAAATTTATTTTTAGCTCAAACATTTGTGCATGAGTCATTATGTACTAAAAAACATCTTAATTTAAGGTCAAAATGATATTCTTATCATGAAATAGAGTAGTTTCCTAAACACATTACCTTGTCTTGATCATAAAAATGAGCTTCTGAACTGGTAATATACAGAAACTCATTTGATTTTTATGCGAACAATATCAAATAACATTTGGTTGACTTATGTTCTAAATTACCTACTCCAAGCAGAATACATAAACATGCATTCTGGATATAAAATCTAAACTATGGCATTTACAATTTAATTAAACTAATAAAATGATATTCACTGTGTTAAAGCTAATGTCTTTAGCAAGTTATAAAATTCTATGAGAAAGTTACAAAGGTCTGAAAACACACATGCAATATTAAATACTATCAAAGATATGTACTAATCTATGTTAACTATATTTATTCACAAGCATATTTTAATTAACTCCTATACTCAAGCTATTATATGTGGCTTCACATACATATGATGCATTCACATATTAAGACTTTGGCACACCTTCATTATTTGGATTAGTTATACCACTGCCACTTTTATACTAATTTTCTTCATCTTTTATATTTTCTTTTGTTTCATGCAAATTCATGCAAGAAAATCTGATCTACCATAATTAGAAAGTTTTTGAGATTTAAATATAGTATTAAGGATGAAATTGCTTTTAGCTTATCTTTTCAATATTTTGTACCTGCATTTTTTAATGTTTCTTTCAATACATAAAATCATAATCTTTTTAGCATATTGAAAATGCAATATAAAAACACTATTTTTCTTTTTTTTCAGATGGTAAATTAAATACGTCAAGTGAAGAAAGTCAACTTTACCTTTACTTGTAATTATAAATTGGACTCTGTATAACATTAGATATGTGAATACTATTTTAAAGTCTGAGCTAATCTTGGGCTACCTCCTTAAATTTCAAAATGCTTCCAGGCCATGTTCTTTTTAATTTTAACCTTAGCAAAATTGAGCAAAAATGTTAAGTTTGCTAGTGTAAATACAAATAAACAGAAAGCATAATCGACCAAAAAATTCACTTCGGTGCCAAATAGAAATGAATTTAGGGTTATACCAGCATTTGTCTCCATTAAACATGGATAATCTAGAACTTCATATACTAGGATTCATTTACATGTCATCGTTGCTTGTATACTATCTTGATAAAGTAGTGGCACCATTATAAAACAAAGGTTTAATTTCAGATGCATGTTTGTAGGACAGAGAAGGGCATGAGTGGATTATTCATCTTCTAAGCAAAACTCCATTACAACGAAATTTTTTGTAGAACAAAATATTTTCCAGCACCAACTGGCAGTCCACTTATTTAAAAGTGGGGTTGAATATAAGCAATATTGCTGCAAAGAGAGAATTTAGAAAATTCCTTTTAGTCACTGGTTGGAATTTTACTTGGAATGGTAAGGAATGCATAAATATTTGAGGCAGAGAATATATATTTGTTGTACTAGTAGGCAAATCAACGTTGGCTAATAGTCAAAGGGCTAAAAAACAGCTTAATGGTTGAGTGTGAGTTTTGAGGTCAGGATGCCTAGGTTTAAATTCTGGCTTTCCTACTTAATAATTATGACCTTGAGTATTTCATCTATATAATGGGGATTTGATGAGATAATGAATTAAAAGACCCAGCATATAGTACTTCAAATAATAATTAACACTTATTTTTAACAATTTCAAATATGCAACATTTTAATTTCGCCCTTGGTTGTTACTCTCATTTTTCAATTCTTCTACCACATCTTATTTGTAACAGTGTGTAATAAATAAAAGTGACATAGTAAAACCTAAGTTACCCAGAATACTTGGGAAATAAATCGTTCTAGTTAGGTAAATTTTTCATAGGGTAGCTTTATAGGTCTCAAAAAAAAAAAAAAAAAATCAACATATTGGATAAAACAATTTCCTAAACCTATTACATGCCTTCTTATAGAAAGTATACTGGTGGTAATTAAATGTTTTCTTGACGAATCACTATTGCTATGCATAGGAATTAATTCTATTTTAAATTTCACAATCCCTTCAAGGCTTTCCAAAAGGAATAAGCCTACTTGACTCTACCTAAGGTTTTTTAACACATAGTTCATGAATAGAAATCAGGGTGTGTGTGAACTTGGATATGAAAACACGAATTACATATTTGTTTTTACTAATCTCTAACTGAAATTAGAATGTAATGTTGAATGTAAGCAACAAACAACTAGCTGTATCTATGTCTGTGTCACCAATAGGAATCACAAATACTTTTATGACAAATGTTGCAAAATCTTAAAATATTTATGTTCATCATTATTTCAAAATTTTGGTCTTTACTAGACCATCATTTGATCTTACTGTGTTAATAAAACACATATATTCCTATGCCAAAAATGTTTTCCTTTAATATTTGAAACTCTATTTCAAAATGTTTTTTTATGATGCTATGAATTTTATTTTATACATTTAAAAACATTATTCTAAGATGAGTCCATGGTTTCACTAGACTGCAAAAGCAGTTTGTGGCACCAAAAATATTAAGAACTCTGACCTCAAGTCTGTCTCAGCCTGCTGTGCTCTGTTAATTCAGAGAATTAACGTGTTCTGTTATACTTTCATACTGAAGTTTGCTTAAATTAGGGTAATACAAATGGGGTTCTTCAGCACTTTTCTCTTGAATATTGTTAGTTCCCTCTGGGTAGGTAGGAATGTTTCCTACTATGCCTCAATCTTGGCTTCTGAAAGAACAAAACAGAGGGAGAAATGCGTCAAAATTAGATTCGAATGGCACTGAAAGTAGAAATATAAAACATCCTACTCTCCTACTTTCTAAATTGAGACAATATACAACTCCATTCAATACGTACTCTGCCATTTATTAGCTTTGTGTTCTTGGGATAGGAACTTAATCTCCCTGTGTATCAGTTTCTTTATTTGCATAGGGGGTTAACAGGCACAGTACCTGGTACATAATAAGTGTTCCATAAATATTACCTATGTTGTTATTCTTAGATTTGTTTTACACTGTGGCCTGTTAATGTCTGGTTAGTTTATTAACTTACATTTACACAGCACTGTAGCCTGCACTGCTCTTCCACATACATTATGACATCTGAACCACACAATAACCCTGTGAGAAAGGACATCTATTATTATGCTTAGTTTAGCATTGAAGAAACTAAGAAAAGTAAGTGCACCCTATCACACATATGGGAATAGAGCCAGAAAACAAACTTGGATTTCTCCTTCTATTCCAACTGCCGAATCCTGTGTTTTTACTATATTAAACTGGTTAAAAGAAAGAACAAAAGAAAGATGGAAGGAGCGACAGAGGTATCCTGTAGGCCATGAGGTGAGCACTAGAGTGCTTTGCTACTCACAGAGAGGTTCTCTGAGCAGAATAATTTGTATCACCTGAGAGTTTTTAAGAAAGGTAAAACTCAGGCTCTGCCCTAGAATATTAAATCAAAATCTGCATTTTGAATAAATCCCTAGGTGATTTGCACAGATACTAGCTTGAGAAGCACTATTTCACTGATTGCTCTAGTGACACTATTATGGTCACCTGAACAGTATACATTAGCTCATTTATCGCAGACCTATGAAGTTTTAATTAGGTAATGCTTTCTTGTAACAGGAAATAACTTGCTACTTTCCTTTTTTAAAGTTAAGTATATTTTTAAAACAAGTTTTTATTTCCATTTAATTCTTAAGTAGGATCATTTAAAAGAATGTTAGAAAACTTTAAGCAGGTCAGTACTTTTAAATTCCTTTAAAAAATTAATGTCTTACTAACCTTTGCCTGAAGGAAACACTATAGAGCAAAATCACTCTCTATACTTCGCACTCGGCAGATTAAAACAGGCCAATCCTATCCTTGTATTTCTTCCCCTGGATGTTTCAGTAAGTATTGTTTCACAATGTTGTGGCTCTAGGAACGGAAACAAAGCAACAAGAGGAAAAAAGTATTAACTCTATTCCCATACTTAAACCTCGGCGGATGGTAGAGGTTGATTACAGAGAACAGCCCGCACCTATCTCCCTATTCTGCATCGCCATATATTCACAGTTGAGCTTGATTCCTAAAATGCTCTAATTCTGGGAACAGGTCTCAGGTCCGCTCTTCTCAGTATTCTTCTCAGATCCTGTAGGGTTAGAAATACACTACATTTCGGCAGGTGGGCGCACTGATTAGCGGTCCGCTAGGTTCTACTTTAAATGATTGTTCCCATTCGACGAGCGCTTCCTCCTACTGGTTAACCGGCTCAGATCCGCAGGCGAGTAAATACCGCTCACCTGCGCCACCGGAAATTTCAAAAGCCGGGTCAACCAGGACTACAGGCATCTAGTAATTAATCCATGGTACCTCCCACCACACATTCCTGATTGGGTGCGTGAGAAAAGGATGTGCCGGCGCGCGCTCCTACCAAGCCGGAGAATTACATTTCCTCTTTCCACCAGCATAAGCACTCATGGGCGGTGTTTCTCCGGCGAGGCCCGCCCCAACACGAGCCGGTGCCTCATTACCTCTCGCGAGAATTTGAGGATTTGGGGGCGGGCCCCCACCCGGAAGACCGCACAAAACTGCCCTTAAGTCATTGCAGACCTACAGCTCCTGTAAACCAGCCACGAGGTTCTCGCGAGACCCGCCTCCTCGATACCAAGTGAGGAAACTGGGGGACTCTGTTGGGAGGGGCGTGGGATTCGATCGCGCAGCTGCCGTTTCCATTACCTTCCTCCCATGGTCCCCTTCCGGTTCTCGATGCTTCTCTGAGTCTAAGAGTTTCCGCCGCTCGTCTACCCTTCCCCCCAGCCCATGACCCGCCTCCAGCCCCCGCCCTCCCAGTCTAACCTCCGATCTATTTAGAAAGACGGTGCTGTTCTGAAAAAAAGGAAAAGGGGGTGGCACAGACACGCTGTACTGGAAGTGAGAAGTAAACCGTTTTCCAGCATCCTTAGATTCGTCCTGTGCTCGCGGCGGCGGCGTTGGCGGACTGATACGCGGCGGTGAAGAGGCAGGAGGAGGGGGGGAGGGGCGGAGCGTGGCAGCTGGCAGTAGTTCCGTCAGAGCGGACATCTTGTGGCTGTGTCGTGCGCGTGAGCCCCGTAGGGCCGGGGAGGCACCAGCTGCCGCGCGGGGAGGAGGCCGAGGCCGCAGCTTGAGGGAGGCCCCGGCCCCTCAGTACGCGTGGGTGTGGACGGCTAGGGGAAGGGAAGGGTGGCCGGCCCACTGGCCGGCCGGGTAAGAGAGGAAACACAGGCCCTGGGTGGCTTGAGTGACCAGCCTGTTGGGTGGGGTAGGGTGGGAAGGCTGGAGAAGCTGGAGCCTCTCCTGCTTAAGGGGGAGGGGGAATGGGCGCGTCCTCGCGCCTAAGCCGGAGACTCTGGGGCGGCACGGGCGCGTGGTGGTGGTGGTAGCTGGCTGGGCGGGCGCGCGCGGGAGCGCGCTGGAAGGCGGAGTGTACGGTGGCGTCAGGGACGACACAGAATAGCTCTAGCTGCGGGGACAGCGACATACATCAAGCCTCTTCTCTTCATTTCCTTTCCCTCTCCTGCCGCACCTTTGAGTTAGAAACCGAAAGAAGCCCGGCGTAAGCCCGGAGCCTCCTGTTTCCCCCTCCCCCCTAGCCTTTCTTTGCCCTAGTGACGCCGGCATACGCCAACTAGGCCCCGGCTCCTCCTCTGCTGGGCTCCGGACCCTGCCCCGCACCCACCCCTTTCTCCTACGCCTCTTCCTCTCCCACCCGGGTCTCTTCCTTTCGAGAGGCCGGGAAGTCAAACTTGTAGCCACCCCTCCGCTCTTCCCGTCACTCTCGCCCCCTCTTCGGGCCGAAGGACGGCATAGAGGCTGTTGGTGGCCTTGCCACGCCACCCCACCCACCCCGGATCGCGACCGTTTTAAGGGACCTGGATTCATCGGGGCTCTCCGGGGCCTGTGCGAGTGCTGATCTGCTCCATTTTTGCAAAAGGCGCCTGTGTCTGGCAGAGCCGGTGTGAGACGAAGAGACAATCCTTCCCTGCCGCCAGGATAATCAAGAGTTTTGTCCGGACCTTTGAGCACACACCGAGATAGTGAACCAGACGCAAAGCACAGACTATGGCGCTGAAACGGATTAATAAGGTAACTCATGGGACTGAAGGGGATGGGGTCATAGGAGGAAAGGCTCAGGCCCGGAGGAAGAATCGGGTGGGGGAAGTATAATTATGAAAGTGTTTTTCCTTGCGTCGTTTCTTCCATTGGGGGATGGGGGCGCGGATATATTTTGTGAAGAAATGAGATTTAAAGCTAGGGAACAGAACTTGTGGCAAGTCGAGTGTTATCTTGAGTATTTCAGTGGAATCGATACAAATTCGGGGTGAGGGGGAGTGATTTCAGGGGCCTTGGTTTTGCTTCTAAAGGAAGAGTTAGTCCTCTGTGGGTCAGAATTGCGGAGAGACACTCCGGCAGATGTCATGGCGCTTCCTATTTGGTGCTTGAAAACTTATTTTAGTTGTAAGATCAAGGTTCCAGGCCGTCTAGGGGGAAGAAAGGTAGGAAGCGGGGAGAGGATAACAAATCCGGCGAGTCCCGAACTTTATTAGGGCTTGGGGTAGAAGTCTTTTGCCAGCCGAAGAGTAGTGAATGAGTCAAGTCAGAAACTTCATCACTGGGCGAGTTATACAGAATAAGTGGGATTGGGAGGAGATGGGCTGACACAATGTTGCAACTTACTTTGGTTCAGGTTTTTCACCCGAAGCTATCAGAAGCACACTGGGAACTGATGTAAAAGCTTTCTGGAAGCTCCCTTTCTCTTTTGGCGCGGGGGGTGGGTGGCGGAGGGGGGGAATTGGGGGGTGGTAAGGGGTGCGATGGCAGTAAAGCTAAGGTTAGGTGTACCTATTTATGTCTCAGCCCATTTAATAATACCCTCGGAGAAGGTTTTTTGGCTACTTAAAACGTGATACTAAACTATCGACATAAGTTGAAAAAAAGGATATTTCGAGTCTCGGGGTGAGCGGAACCTCCACCTCCGGTGGTTTAGTCTCATTTTCTTGCTCTAACTTCTATCCCGCATTTTAAGATGGCGGCTGCTTTAACTGGTTCAGGCTCTTTCCGGCATATCCTTTCGTAATAATATAAAATAATATTCTTTGTTAAATGTTAACTTTTATATCAGGTCGTACACTAGATCTGAAACCTCCTGCTCAAGACTTATCTATATTCAAACTCTCAGACCATATTTCCCTTTTTTGTAACTTGTGTATATGTGGTGTGTTTGGTTCTTGCACAATCGAGGAGGGTGGAGTATTTACAGCTAACTTGAAAAAAATGTCATGGAATAAATTCAGCCTTACTAAAACTAGGAGACAGGAGATTGTAAGTTAGAATCTTTGGTTTTGATAGGTTACTTTTTTAAAGAGTGTATACATAAAAGGAATGGCAAGGACTTGGCTTTATTTACCAAAATAGACCTGATGCTTCATTTTCTATTTATTTAATGCGTGTAACTTTGATGTTTATTAGTATTTTATATAAAAATGGAGGTTTAGATCTTCAGTATATTGATGCTGAAATCTGGGATTTTGTTTTAGGCTATCATTGCATTGTCATTGTGCGAAATATAAACTTAAATCTTTGTATTAGAGAAGATGGAAAATGAGAGAAAGAAAAACATTTTAGGAGTTAAGACTTAAGGATTACTTAAACACCTCTTTCTGTGACCACTTTGTAGGCGAGCAACACATAGAAGAATAGTTATATTTTATGTCATAGTTAATACAAAAAACATAACATTTAGTACAAATCAAAACCTTTTTTATCTATGGGAATTAATTCAGGCCACTAAGATGTGGAATTATTTAAATCCATAGTTTTTCATCCATGTGGAACAGAATACTTTAAAGGAAGGTCTCATTGATTTTTTTTCTTTTACAGGTGATAACCAAGCTGCTGTGACACCACTTTAATGATTTAAAAGCTCTAGAGAGACAGTATAATGGTTAAGAGTGTGAACTTTGGAGCAGAAATGCTCCAGTTAGAATTCTAGGACTGGGCAAGTTATTTGTGTTCTATAGAGTGAACGTTTGTGTTATATGAATAATAAACAGTTGAGTACCTAGTGAATACCAGACACTATTCTAGACATTAGGGATGCCCAGTGAGCAAAACAAATTTTAGTTTTTGGTTGGTTGTTTTTTAGGATTAAATAGGTTAATGTGTGGCTTTGGACCCTCCCCCTGACCCCACACATGACACTCAGGTTACTACTACTGCTATTTTAATATCACTTTTTAATCTTCAAAAACTTTTTCTAGTCTTCTACTCTTTGTTAATACTAGATTTTTATAATACAGAAACTTGACATTATGACACTTTCCAAATTGGAAAGATGTGTTTATTTCGGACTTAATTGATTTAATCTATAGAAAAGTTTTGGCACGTGTTGTTTGGTTTTCAGCAGTTATTGTCAGAATCACACCATTAAACTTAAAAAAAGAAAAAAGAAGAAAAAATTCCACGTCCAGACAATTTTAGCAAGTGAACAACTGATGGGAGATGCTTTTTATTTTAGGCACCTCTGTTCTAGAAATATGAAGTCGAGTAGGCATTGATGTTCTTTATTTTGAATTATTGTTTGCAGCCCTCAAATTTCAAATATTAAGACATGAATATTTCTCATTTTAATAAAAAGCTTTTCGTTGGAATATCTCACTATTGGTTGTTCATTTGATCAAGGCTTTGAATTTGTTTTTTCTAAAGCTTATTTTTTATAATTTCTTTTTTGTTTGAATAGTTCTTAGACCAAGCAGCCTTATCATATAACATTATTATTATTATTTTGTTTATTTTTTGCTGTATTCTTCATTTGGATAAGCTGTAGTTTGGTCTTACAAGCTATTTGTTAAACACAATAATTAAAAATACTCCCAAGTTGATTGGTGATGTTTGAGAGTCAGAAAATTTTACTACCATTAAAATAACTACAGCGTGTGAGTTTGGGGAGATGTTTAAAGAGAACTTTACATAAAATATAATGTGAACCAAGCCTAAAAGAATAGCTCATGCTTTGAGTGCTTGCAGTGTGTCAAAACTGTTTGAAACACTTGTATTGATTCATTTATCTTACAACAGTCCAGGGAAATAGGTACAATTATTGCCCCCATTTGGAGATTAGGAACTTTGAGATGCACAGAGGTTAAAAAAACCACCCAGGGTCATATCATGACAGAGTCGGGATTGGAATCTAGGCAGTCAGGCTCCACAGTGTGTTCTTAATCACTACACTGTCATGTTACATTTTTGGTATTCAAAAAGAGTGGTTTTTTTGTTTGTTTGTTTGTTTTTGGCATGTATCATTCTGCTTCTAATAGCTAGATGTTAGCATCTATGTCCTAAACACTTTGTAAACTCTTTATGAATATTGACTGAGTCTCAATCCTCACAACAATCCTGTGAGATATTCTTACCATTCCATTTTATACGTGTGGAAACAGGCACAGAGAGGTTACATTACTTGCTTATAGTCGCACAGCTAGTGAGTGACTGAGATTCAAATCAGATAGTCTACCTCAAGAGCTCAATCTCTTAACCTCTATTCTGTACTGATATTTGAACCATTCCACTTCTTGTTTTCTAGTCAGGTAAGAGAATGTCAAGTAGCACTCCTGGCTACCTGAAGTAAGCTCTGCTCTCCCACTTCGCGTTTAAATGGGATTTAATTTTGCTCTTAACGTTATAGTTAATTTGTGAATTAAGATTTTAGGTAACAAGTTTTGAAAGTAGGAGTGCGTTTCTTTTTGGCTTCTCTCTTCAAGGACTTTGGGAACTACCATGTGACCCAGCTGATTGCTAGGGGTATCTTAAACTTGTCCTCAGTGAGCCTATAAGCTAAATACACTGTATTGGATGTGTTTCTTTTAAGATCCTCAAGAACCTACTTAATTTGTAGGACAGTTTAGTGGTAGGGATGCTGATCATATAATGACTTCGATATTTAATTTGAATAAGGATGACAACTTTGACACCGTGTGCTTTGGTTTCATCATGCTCATCTACAGTGTTAATTCTAGTTTTTCTTGTACAAAAAGTTGAACACTTGCTAGCACTGGGGGGAAAACTACTTAGATATACTTTGCACTAGATTATATGTTAACTCATGAGTTCTAGTGCCACGGGTTATCCAAGATACAGTCAATTCTTAAGAATTTCTCGGAGCATTTCACTATGTCTTTCTATCAAAGAAAACAGTACCTAGTACTGAGATAAAAATAGTTCAGATTAAATTCTCAAATTCTAGATTGGCTTTTGCATTCTGTTATATGTGTTGCGTATATGGGTTTTGACATGAATTATCTTTATACATTAGAACGTTTAGCAGAATTTTTGAAGAATATGGGTACATGGGGTCTTATCAGACTTGCTGAATTATTTTATCTGGGAACAGGCTTAATTTTGAAATGTCCCTTAGGGATATTTCTGAAGCTTCCCTCAGGTTAAGAACCACAGACATAGGGGATAATCATTTAATCAATACTTACTGAGGTTTTATTCTGTTTGGCACAGTAGTCTAGTCCCGGGGGATAAAATAAATAAATAAATAAATAAATAAGCCAGTCAATCGCCCATTAGAATTTCTGCTTTGAATGGAGGAAACAAGCATATAAACGTGAATAGGTGCACCTTATACAACTTACCTTTCAAGAATTTTATAAACCAAGTAGCGGAAATGATTATTTGAAAAGTTAAGGGGACTCTTCATTCACATATTGGATGTACCCACAGTTTATCTGAATAGCTTTCCTGCACTACATTTTGTCATTGTTATGGTGTGTTTTTTCTTTTATAACTATACTTATTTCTGTTTGCCAAAACCAGCATTTTGCCATTAGCAAAATTAAATGAAATTTTGTTTTTTTTACTGGAAATTTTGTGTTCTTGACTTGGTTTTGCTACCAACGCAGTGATCTTATTTCAGAATTGAACAGTGTAATTAAGAACGGATGCACTTAGTATCTTACTAGTCAGTTTACCTTATTATATGAGATTATGTCTCAAAACAGTACCCTCAACCTTGTTACTTAGGGGAAATTTCAATAGTGTTTTATACTTTGCTCATTCGATCATCTTCACCTTTGAACATAATCTGTCATTCAGAGCCCTCCGAACAACTTCATAGTTGAATTTGTTGTATTTGACCTTTTAGGTCTATCGTGATTCACTACTTCTTGGTCACTTGTTCATTTTCAGGATGGAATACTTGTTCACATTAATCTTAGACTAGTTATAATTTCATGGATAATATATAATTGGATGTTTTCAATCTTTGGACTGCTCTTAATTTTTGTTTTTTGTATGTATAAAATGCCTTATTTGCATTTATGGATCAAAGCTTAGAACCAACATTTGACTTTTTGTCTTTGCCCATTTAGATGATGCTTACGAAAGAACTGCTTTGAATAATCTTAAATGGCTTATTTTTAATGGTGATCCGAGGAAAGAAAATGGTAGCATTATTCATTCAAGTCATTGTATCTTGTCTAATGAACAAGAATGCTTGTCACACCTATAATTAACAACTAAACAGGAAGTTAATATCTTGTTAGCGATGTAATGAGACATGGTGTGCAGCACCTACCTCTTAATCACTAAGATAAATTTCAGGATTTCTCACCAGAAATTAGAAATTCCAAACTAAAATGATTTTAAAGGAATTATTCTTTCCCATTCTTAAGTGTACAGTTTTTGAAATTGTTCAGATCTCAAATCTTTTTGCCAGCTTCCCTTTTGAAATAATGTCTGGTAATCATATGTTTCTGAGATGTTTCCTTTTTTGCCATTTGTATCTACATAGGATATTTAGAAATTGTGCAATGTTAAATGAATTTTTGTTTACTTCATGGTAAACTTGATGATATAAGAATTAAAGCAGTAATTTCCTGATTGGGCAATTAATTGCACTGCATTTTGATCTCTATCATTGGTTTAAATATATACCTTTATATTGCTTGGTTGTAAAGGGTCCTTGAGGGTGACTGATCTCAAAATTTCTGAAAAGGCACTTATTCTCATTTCCCACCTCATACTCTCATCTCATCCAGTCCTCAAGGTAATATTTCATATTGCTCAGTATAGGTTTAAGAGGCAAGGCTGTCTTTATAGCACTGACTGACATATAGTCATACATGTCTTGCCTTTAATTCAAGTTGAATTTTGAAAAGACGTGGACTGTTAAATAAAATAGAAGAAATTACCTTTCAGTAATGGCATGAGCTTTAAATTTTCCCAAAAGCAGTGATAGGAAATGTGTCTATACTACTGTTATCGTTATGACCTTTGTGTGATATGCAAGATGAGTGGCAGAGATTGAGCTAACAAATGATTTTGGAACATTGTGATAATTATTGTATTTAAGGATGGGATCCATAAACTTGGCCTTATAACAGTGATCATATTGAGTTAAATTTTGGCCTTTGGCAGAATGAATTTTACAAACTAGAATAATTTATTTAGGGAGTTATACTTTAATAGCAGGACTGATACTAGAAACTTTGTTTTCAAAATGCTGGCTTTGATTATGTCATATATAAGCAGTGGTTATCGTTGAAAGTTGAGAATGCTTAAATGATATTAGACACATTAAATCTTACAAGAGGCTAATATAACATGGCTGCTCTGTAGCTTTATTCATAAATAGTTCTTGTATTTCCGATATATAAGCTCTTTAGAGGCAGGAACCATTGCTTACATATACTTCTCTATCCCCTCAGGCCTTTAGTGTAGTCAGTACCTTGGCTTCCTGCTCTTTGTAGTCTGTGATTAGTCACTTTGCCTCATTGAATGAGGAAGAGTAGGATAGAGAAGCAAAAAAAACACAAGTATTTATTTAGCAGTGTGTTTAGACTTCTAGGCCAGTGTCTCAACCTTTTCTTGTTTTACCTTTAACAATCAACTGTCAGAGAGACCCTGTGTCCCATAATGGTCAAAGCAAATGTCTTCCTCAAGATTAGCTGTAGGTTTTCTGAGTCCCCATTCCAAAAGGAAGGATCAGACTCATTTCTGTTTAATCATGTACCTCCAGATGAGAACACTCACTGCTTGAGCTATATCTGTTGGCTGCCTTTTAGAGAGATTCGCTTGACTCCTTTTCCTATACATGTGTAGGCTTTTAAAGGGAAAGGAGAAGCATATTTCCCAGTGGAGGATTCTCACACTAGTCAGATGTGCAGGAGGTTTAAGGAAATGTAGTGCAGGAAGATGATCCCAAAAGGAGAAAATTTCCCCCCAAAGAGCATACCATGGCAAAGAAATGTCTAGCTGGTGGTTTCTTTCTTTCTTTCTTTTTTTTTTTTTAATGGATAGTACAGTTTTTAACATTGTACCCAAATTATATGTCTAAGTGTCAGTCATGTCAAGGTAAGTGGAGCCTATAGCAATTTCCAGTGTGTACCAGTCTCCCCTGCCAACTGTTTTCCTATTTCTGTGGTCTTCATCGTTGGCCACGACCCCACCTGGGTAATGCTGCTCCCCTTGGGGGAGGAGTAGTCAACAGTATGAAGACTTTAAAGATCTCTCACATGCGTGCTATTCTTTCAGGTCCTTGCCACTGTTCTTCTCTACTGAGAAGCGAAGAATTAATTTCAGTACTTTATATAATTTTGTAAGTTGTTTTTGTTCCCGAAGCCTGTGAAACTTTTAGGCTCTAAAGTCATTTCATAAGGTGAAAACTGAAGACAAAATTACTTTTGAAAATTCTTTGAGAGGTACCTCACTGGAAATTGATCTCAAGTCCAGTAAATAGTTTTATTTTGCAGTGGAAGAGATAATTTTCATTTGGCTTTCATTTAAAGGCCATGCAACTTGAAATGGTAACACTAGATTCACAATGAGTGTGGTGAGGTGCGAATTAACAGTGAATAGTTACAGAGGAACTGATCCTAAGAAAACATCGGTTTTCCATATTTTGTACAATCTAGGGCATTTATTTCTAAAGTAGAATAGAGTTGGGTTGATGCAGTTGAACTTTTTTTCTCCAGTTTGCTAAATGCCATATCAGATTCTTTAACTTGGATACATCTTTGATGTGAGAACACCCTTTTGAGAAAGTAGTCTTTTTGCAAACTATCCCTAGACCTATTTTTCAAGTTGTCTGGTAGTTACCCTGCTTTGCTTTCCTACTACCCATCCTGGAGCTTAGCGTGTCCTACATAAACTCAGGTTTTCCTTCCTTCTAGTAAGGACCTCTAATGTAAAGTGGAAATAAGGCCTATTTCCATAAGGTAGTTTAAGGGTAAAAGGCTTGGTATTTAAAATTATTTTTTATCCCCAGTGACTTAGTTCATGTTCTTGTCTCAACTAAATTACTGTAGTTATCTACTCTTCTGTAGGGATTCCTACAACATGGGTGTGAGGAGGGTCTGATACCCCACAAATTAAGTAGAGTTTTGTGGGGGCATATGTGTATTTTAGGGGATAGAGGGTTGGCAGTTCATCAGATTCTTAGAAATCCTAGTTACAAATAGTGTTAAGAGCCAATGTTCTGAATGATATGTCTAGTTTTATAGTACTTAAAATTTGAAAACCTGCAAAACAATGCTATATGTTCTTAGATATATAGTAGTGTATGAAAGTGGAGAAATGGCAGAAACCAAATTCGAGATAATCTTAGGGAATACATGAGAGCTATTCAGTGATACCTGCAGCTTTTCTTAAATCTGAAGGAAGTATAGTGAAAATATTAAACTTTACTTAATTATCAAGCTGAATACACAGATACATGGGTGCTTCCAGGATATGACTTAATTTAAAAAAAATAAAAAATCACTTATGGTGTAATACTGCTAGTATGTTAAAAAAAAAAAAACAAAATCTGATTTGCCTTATTCCTGCTTAAAAAGTATTACTGATTTCTCATTGCCTTAGAGATAGTCTTTGGCATAATAGTCAAGGCTCTCAAAAGATCTAGCCCTGATTAACTTTTCTGGTTATATCTGCTACTCCCTTACCTGTACACTGTTGTGTCTCTGGTATATACTACACTACAAACAAATTTTTACAACTTGTGTTCTTTTACACCCCTACCTTTGAATGAGTTTGTCTACTTAGATTGCTTATTCCTCCATCAGGTCCTAGCTCTAATGTCACTTTTAAACCCAGGCAAAGTTAGTGGTTACCTTTTCAGGATTCACAAAGCATTTGAATACCTTTGTTTTAAGTATTTTAGGTAGTTGAAATATTTTTTGTTTTTCCATTATGCCTACTTTCTATCAGCTCAATATTTTTTGTTTTTCCATTGTGTCTACTTTCTATTAGCTCAGTCTGTTGGGGGAGGCATTGATATTTTAGCTTGGTATATTCAGACTAACATGCTTGACACCAAAAAGACAGTCTTTATATAATGAATAAATGTTTTGATGGTAAAACTTTAGCTAATAACTTTACATTTTAGAAGTAGATTTAAGTTAACCTATAGTTTCTGTGATTAGATTGAAAGTTAAATCTTTCCTAGACACATGACTTCTCTCTGCTCCCTCTTGTTTAATTTTAAGACTTCATTTAGATTTCTTACATGTTTATTTAGCCAGACTTGCACCTTACATTGTGTTTTAGTGGGATAAAATATGTGTCCCAATAGCACTCTGCTTACAGTGGGTCTCTCCTCTTGGTTTTTTTTTTCTTTTCTTGGATTTATTGGAAGGAAACTGGAGTAGTTAACAATTAAGGGAATAGCTAGCTATAGGTACCATAGCTAGCAACAACCTCAGGGACTGAACTTGCCTATCTATTTGCCAAGTCAGCTCTTTGCCATCTCTGCCACCCAGTGTGATCTCTCTTTGTTTGGATTCACCATGTAAATTCAGGGTATATGCCTGCCAACAACTCTTGGTCACATCTTTACAGCTCCTAATTAGAGAAGGAAGAATTGTCCCTTCCAGCTTCATTTTGAAAAATCTTGGGCAAGGATGGATGGAAGACTGATCAAGTCCCATTCCAGCTCATGTTACTTTCCAACTCAGGGCTAATCATTGAGGCTGAAGGAGCAAAATTATATGATTAGTCCTGAGTAACTGGTTTTTGGTAGCTGACAATCACCCAATACTACAGTTACATGTTTGGAGTAAAGGAAAAGTATTTCCATGAAAGCAGGGTAAAAGATGGTTTATTGAGTAAGCGAAATGTCTGCTACATAGAAGAGCATCTAAGATAACTCATTACTATGCTTTTTCTCGTATTTTTTTTTCCCCTGCTAAGATATTCTTGTATCTTATTTGCTTATGCTATGGGTGTAATAATGTCATGACAGTTATTTGGTATCTTAGAAGAAAGTGCTGGTACCTGATTTAAAAGACCTGTTTTGATTCTTAAAGTTACTTAGGTCATTTTTCAATGTTGAATTTAAAGTAGATTTTAGTACATAAGTTAATTGGCCGGATTTTAATTTTTGATTATTACTTCAGAGATGTCTTGGTCATGGAGAACTTGGAAAATAAGGTATTTAGAAATTATCTGAGAGATAAAAGAACCTGCAGTTACAAGAGTAAAGAGCTGAAATTCGGTGCTAACTAGCGAAAATTATACCTTCACTCTAAAAGAGTGATAATGCCAACATAAAGGCTTAGTGATTTATAAATATCAGCGTGCAGGAAAACTCATTTCTTTTATAAGAACTATTTTCTTGCATTCTTCATAATTAAAACGTGTAAATTTCAAGTAGGATGTAGGTCAACTTTATAGATTCCTGAACTTTTATTTGTAATGACATTGTTTCAATATCAGTTGGGTATTTTGTTAGACCAACCATCATCAAATTGGTTTTTAATTAAAAATAACTGCTATACATATATACAATGGAATATTACTCAGTCATAAGAAGAGATGAAATACTGCCATTTGCCACAACATGGATGGACCTCGAGATAATCATACTAAGAGAAATAAGCCAGACAGAAAAAGTTGAAAATCACATGAGGTCACTTATATGTGGGATATAAACCTAAAAGCAACAAAGGAACAGGACAAAGATTCATGGATATGGACTATAGACTAGTGGTTACCAGAGGGTAGGGGGAGTAGGGGAGGAAGGGTGAAGGGGGTCAAATATAGGGGGTGGGGGTGGTGAAGGGGTAAAGGGGATCAAATATATGATAGCTGAAGAAAACTGGACTTTGGGTAGTAAACACATTAGAATATACAGATGTCAGATTACAACATACACCTGAAAATTATATAATTGTATTAACCAATGTTACCCCAATAAACTTAATTTAAAAAAAAAAACTGCTAGATGTTTTTCTTTAGGAATTTTAATAAGTCTTATATTGAAAACAATATAAGTATTGAGTACATAATTTGGGGTAGATAAAGGTAGAAAATTCATTTTGGTAATGTTTGAATTCAGATGCTTACCACACATTTCTAGGTAGGACCACATAAAATTGCAGTTTCTATAGTTCAAAAATAGTCAAATATTAGTAGTTTCATATGACTCAGGCTAATAATGTGGTTTCTTTAAAACCTCATCCACAAACATTCCTTGAATTGCTGATCTTGTGTTGCTAGTGTATAACATGTCATGGTAGTATAGTTGCTAGATGACATTATAGACAGCTAAGCATAAATATTTGTCACATAGGCAAAAGGTTTAAATGGGCTAAGGCTATAATAGTAGTTTATTTGTGAAGCAGTTTTTTTGGTTGTTTCATAAATGATTTGCCTACGGAGGAAATCTTGCCTTCCAGACGGGTGGTCTACATGTTTGCTTGTTGAGTAGCTAGTACATTATGTGCTAAATTGTATGCCAGAGTGCTTTAACTGTCATTCATCTTTTCAAAAATTCTGTACAAATAGACATTGCTATTTTAGAGATGAGGAAGTAAGCATAGGAAATAGTGGGTCTAAGTTAAATTAAAAGTGAGACTCCAGACTGAAATAATATTGAGGGAGATACATACTCAGTGCCCTGATTTTATGATGCTATGTTTGAGCATTTGAATTGGGGTTTTAATAGCATTTATATTTGGGTTTTAATAGCATTTTTGAAAATTCAGATCTTTTGTGGGAAAGGAGGCAGGGTGGTTTAGAACTGGTATGTTTTTAACCTTAAAATAAACTTTTTAAATCCAACTTGCTTAAGGAAAGAGAATTAGACTGCCTAAGTTAGCTTCTGGTTTTTCTTTTTGGTGGGCCAGTTACACAATAGAACTTGTTATGAGTTTCGGAATGTGGGAAAATTCTGTTCCTATCAAGATTGTGTTTGTTTCTTATCTAAAGTATATATACCTTGAGGTGGTGTTAAAGTAGATTGCCATTATAACAAAACTGGCTGCTCATGGAATACACGTAATTGCTGGGTGAGATTTGATCTAACCTATGAAAAAATCATTTGCTCAGTAATGGATTGTTGATTAATTCATGTTGCCAGTACATTTCTTTTTTTACTCAAAAAACGTAGTTTTTCAAATACTTGATTGTTTCACAATTAATTGATATTTTCGTAAGGGTTTTTTTGTTTCGTTTTTTAACTAAAGCCATGCATAGTTTCTTATAACCAGTTGTTTTACTCTGAGATGAGTTTCTGTAATTTCTACTGATTAGAATCAAAAATGTTTGGAATTAATTTTCTCCTATTTAATATGTTGGACATACAAGAATATATTTATATAGGCAAGCGTACAGGTCTGCTCTGATCTTACATCATCTTAACATTGTGAATCCTGGGCTCTCTAGCTGTTTTGATAACCTATAAGCAGTTGTGGTATGAGTTTCAGAAGCAAATGGGCACTGTTATCAGGACAGTTTTTTACAGTTTTATTGAGATATAATTGACATACTGGATTTCAATATACAAGTAATGATTTTACATATGCATGTTGCAAAACGATTGCCACAAGAACAATTCTTTGTATTGATTTTTTTTTTAATGGAGTGTGTCTAGACTGACAGTCTTGAACAACTGGCCAATTTCTGAAGTACATTTTGACCATTTGATAGAGGCAAAAATTTGCTCTAGTCTTCCTACAGTGTTTTGCATTCCCTCCATTTTCTTAGAAGCCCATTATTATCTCGGGGGCTATATGTTTTTATAGGCATTTGTATGTAGTATATGTAGATTTAGCTTTTATCTTAAATTTGTAAAGAAACTAGTGAAGAAATTACTTTCTTACTGGATTTATTATGCACAAGTCAAGGAAGGACTGAGTACATATTTGTGGTAAATAACAAGGTCAGGTGGAGTTGTGGAAACAGCCTGTTCTGCTAAGAGCAGAGTTCTGTTAGGTTCTTCCAGAGTTGCAGTTTTCCTCAACATTGAATAAAATTAGGTTGAGTTGAGGGACTAAGGAAATCAAAAAGGGGGTACCTACCTAGCTAGTACCATGAGATATTTTTCGAGTGAAAAATGAGGTCAGTGGATAATTGGTTCAAAAAGAACAGGATTTAAGACAGTAAAAAAGAAGGCCTCTGAGATGGTCTGGAAGTTCAGCAAATATCATGAATGTTGAGAGCTGTATTGTCTAGGTTCTTAAGCTATGAAAGTATCTGATTACCACTTTTTTGGTATGTTAAGATGACAGCTGTTAATATAATAATTTTCATATCGATGTATGTATATACTTTGGTGAACCCTAGCCAAGATGATTGTCTTGAGTGTGTGTGTTAAATAACTACACTTACTATACCCCAGAGACTGTGCTAGGGTTACTTATGTTTTCTCTTCTAATAAACATATTGTTAAAATATGAATTGTGATAATATGTTCCTTAAAGAATAGGGCGAAAAAAACTGGAGGTAGTTAACTCTCTTTCTTTAGTTTTGTTTTCTCTTACGGTTACATGACCCATCATTTTCTGTCTTGATGTAGGAACTTAGTGATTTGGCCCGTGACCCTCCAGCACAATGTTCTGCAGGTCCAGTTGGGGATGATAGTAAGTAACTCTCAAGTTGATTTTTATGACTAATTTCAAAAAAAGGCTTGTACAGTTTCACATAATAATAAGAGTTTTTTGTTTTTGTTTTTCCTAGTGTTTCATTGGCAAGCCACAATTATGGGACCTGTAAGTATTAAGAATTAAAAATTTTTTCCTTTTAATTGAAAAATCCAACATCGATCTAGTTGTAATTTATACCTAATATTTAGACTTCTTTTATTGTGATTCTGTTTTGGATATGCCAGTTGTACTCTTCTTTTGAAAGAAAGAATAATTTAATGAATTAGTCATTTGTTATGGATACTGTATGTATCTGTTACTGTGTTCAGGTTCTAGAGTATAGTATCTCTGACCTACCAAATATCTGCTCACGTCAATTTAGTTTTCTTTAATAGCAATATAAAGCATTGTCACAGAGCTTCCTGTTGTATTCGTAGAGCCAATTAATTTACTGGCTCTACCATAATGTTATTCAACGATCTTACTCCATTTGGGAAGTTGCCCAAAATCTAGCTTTAATTGTATTATTTCGTTATTTGATTCTTTATAGAACTTTAGTTTTATGCAAAATTTGAATATTTTTAGGTAGAAAGTGATATTTTGAATACAGCAAAATTCCTTTCTATCCTGGGTAGATAAGAAACTGTATATGCTGGATAATTGAATATTCAGAATTATGGATACCATCTAAGAATTTCACAGAATTAGAACGCAGTAAAACATCCTGGGGTAAGACTGTATCTTGCACAATACTTAACGTTTTTTTGACTTGCAAGGCACTTTAGGATTTCTATTCTAAGTTATATGTGTATCTTACTGAATTTTCTGCTTTCTTTTTTGATGGTTTAATCTCAACATAGATGGTGATAGTGTGCTAGGTGAGATAATGATCAATAAGTAGATGTTTATAAGTCTGAACGACGAAATGCCCTTGGAAAAGTTAGCCAGCAGATGGGTTATCTACAAGTGTTTGTTCAGCAGTTCAGATTTTGGTAACTTTGATCTGTTTTTTCTGTCTCAACCAATGTGAGCCCTTGCTATGTGCCAGCTATTACAGATAAAAATGAACAACATAATAGGCATGAATCCTCTTTATTTAGGGAGCTTAAACCTGTGAGAGACAGGAAATTAAAACAAGTGTGATAAGATGGGCAGTAAGTGATATGTTAATGAAGTGCTTAGTAGGAGAAATTTATGGGAAATTATAGTAGGGATGATTGAGTTAGAGTAAATGACCTACAGGTAGGAAGATTGTGAATTAAATTAGGACATAATTTAAATTATGTCTGGATTATTCTGAATAAAAACGAAATCAGGATTATTTGTTTACATTTATCTCAAGAACTATTTTTACTGCTTTAAATTTTATTTTGCTAACAAAATTGTGATTTTTAATGTTAACTAGTGGCTTACCGAGTTTGGTCCACGAGGTATTTTAAAAGTTGGCAATCTTTGCATAAAAACCGTCTGAGTAGGCCCTCATTCTCACAAGCGGTAATGGCTTGGGATGGAGTAGCAGCTGATTCTCTTTTTTTTAGGTGGAGTTTGTTCTCTGCCACAATTCCTACCAGGTACACTTCATTTTGCCTACCTAGATTTGTAGGCACTTGAAATTGCTTGGAACTTTTATTTTAGACTTTTCCCATTATATAGATCACGAATTTTCAAAGCAAAGAATTTAATAAAATGCTTTACAGTGTCTGTACCAAATAAAGTTCATCTTTGATTCAGAGAGTGCTTTAAGATAGTCTCATAAATTAGTTATCAGTACTAATAAAGTATGAAAGAGCTGGTAATCAAGACTTCTAATTGGATGGTGTACATAATAAACCAGCTCTTAAAATTAGTGGTGTTTTCATGCTTGACTTTCAAGACTTTAATTGAACTGTTCCTTTCCAAAAGGTAAGGAAATAAATACCTACAGTATTAAGAAAATATTTTTTGTTTGTTTTATATATATTTCAGATTATGGCCATTTCTTGCTAAGTTTTTTTCCAGCAACCTTTTAATGCACATTAATGACTAGCAGTTTTCTACTTTTAAAAACAAATAGTTGATTTCAGAACTACTTAAATATTATATTCTCTGATTAACAAACACAAAATATATATTTATACCACAACTGCAGAGTTTTGCTTTGGTTAGCATTATTCCCTGAAATGTATTTGTTTTCTAGGAAAGTTAATTCTCACTGTTTGGATAATTTCAGGAAGGAGTCAAAGGTTATAAAAACTTACCCAAAATACAGATTTTATTGTGCTCTTTATAAGTAAGCTTGTCAGCTTGTAAATAGCTAATGATTATCTTTACTGTGGAATTATTCATGAAATAACTAATGTTCTTTGGGCTTTTGATTGCATCTTTGTGTCAGAACAGCACCATTTGATTAGATAAAATATTACCTCATTTTGGTAGTATGCCTATCCTGTGTGGAATGCATGTGTGACCCAAAACAGGGCCACTGGTGACGTAACAACCCATAATTGCAGATTTGCTGAAAGAAAAGTGGTAACAAAATTACTTTTGCTTTGGAGTATTTCTTAGGTCAAAGTGATGGCAGTGCTACAGAACTAAAGATTCCTGACTTTCTAAGGAATGGAGCATCTAATTTAAGTTTTAGTTCAAAGTAACTTGAATTTTAGTCGATTGTAGTCAAGAAATGGCTCTTGATCATTAAAGTTAGGAGGCAAAAATTCTTGGTTGTAATAATTGTATATGCTGGCATTTTTGAATTTAAGATACTTTGGAAGCACAAATACTCATAAAAACTAAACCTTTGAAAGAATTGACAGCATTGCTAGTTATGTCGTTTTTAAACTATTTGGTTTCCTGTACTATATTAAGGGCAATTCCTGTTGAGAATTGAGGCATTGAGGAGAAATTCCTTACCTATTATTTCTGATATTTACCTGCTTGGTTTTTCTATAATTGGAAATGGGAACTGGCAAAAAGATATTTTGAAATTATTTGGAGAACCACATTAACATAGATTACACCTTATCTATGACCATAGAAGAAAGTATAAGCATATCTTGGAGGTATTGCAAGTTCAGTTCCAGACCATAGCAATAAAGCGAGTATTGCAGTAAAGTGAGTTGTAATCTTTATGCTGGTGAAGGGTCTTAGCTTTGTTTAAAAAAAAATTTAAAAAGGCAACATTGTGAAGTACTGTGAAAAGAGTTATGCCTGTACCATAACTGTGAATAATGTAACATTTAGCAGCCTAGGCAAATCAGATATTAAAACCATCTGAAAGGAAATAATTGGTTCATTGGTATGTTTTATTGGTCCCTTAAGTGTTATATTTTTCAATTTATGTTAAGTGTGTTGTCATTTCCTGCAAAGTCTAATGATAGAAAAAACTCTTACCTTCTGTACCGTACTCTTTAAGAAGCATTGTGGTCTAGTAGAAGAGTGAAGTATAAATAATAAGTATGTTAGGTAATAGTAACTATACAGAAGGGGAGATATAAGAGGACAGCCAGCAGATTGGACTAAAGAGAAGGCTGTATTTCGGTACCATCCTGAAGGTAAAGAAGATGAGGACACAGATAAGAGTGTTTCAAGTAGGGGGAAAAATATAGTAGGGAAAAAGAAATGTGAAACATACATACTTCCTTTATTTGCAGTGAAGAGAGCATATTCTGGTGGATTGGTGGGAACCAGATCATAAAGCACCTTGTGTGCTTAGGAGTTTGCCCTTTTATCTTGAATGCTGTGCTAGATTTCAAGCAGGGGAGTAATTTGTATCTTAAAAAGACCGCTCTAACAATAGGGTGAGGAATAAATTGGAGAAGAAAGTCAGTGTAAGCAGGATTACCAGTAGTAAACCATTGCCATAATGGTGGACAAAAAATACAGAGGCGTCTCACCACTTATCCATGGGAGGGGGATACATTCCAAGACCCCCAGTAGATACCTGAAGTCATGGATAGTACCGAACCCTATACATACATATCTATGATAAAGTTTGATTTATAGATTAGGCACAGTAAGAGATTAGTAATAATAAAATAGAACAGTTATAACAGTATACTGTAATAAAAGTTATGTGAATGTGGGCTTTCTCAAAATACCAGTACTATACATACCTTTTTGCTTAAAAGGAAATGCTTAATGGCTTCTCTTTGGCATATCCGAATTGCCATCATCACTACTTTTGCCCTTTGGAGTCATTATTAAGTAAGGGTTACTTGAACACAAGTACTGAGATCCTGTGACAGTATCTGATAACCAGAATGGCTGCTAAGTGACTAACAGGCAGGGAGCATACAGAGCCATTGTATACTATACAAAGGGATGTTTCACAAATGGCATGCGATTCTAAACTTATGAATTGGTTGTTTCTTGAATTTTCCACTTAATATTTTCTTACAGCAGGTAACTAAAATTGCGGAAAGTGAAACCACAGATAAGGAGGGACTTGAGCTAAGGTAGTAGTGGCAGGCATAAAGGAGAGGAGGCTAGTTCAAGAGACTGTAAAATTTGGGTCGATTTAATGATCAAAATGATTAAATGTTTTGTTTTTCTTTGTTGTATTTTCCCTTTACTGTCAGTTTATGGTAGATTTGATAGAACCTCAATTTTTTAGATGGCGTAGTTTAGTTACTTCTGGATCCAGTCGTTTTACCAGTTTTTCCTCTTTGGAGTTTTAATGTTAAATTGTAACATTTGAAATATTTTTATTTTATCAGTTCTTTTTTTGAACAAGCGAAATGAAATTTGGCTTTGCTTAAAATCTCATTAGATTGCCTTTATTCAGAAGCAGTTAGATATAACACTTGACAGCAGATAACATTGAATGAAAAAGCTTAAACAGAACTTTTGGAATTGGGCTATAAAAAAGTTTTTAGGATTACTTTTAAGTTGTTATTTTACGCAGTACAAATACTGATCTTCAGTATTAGCTTATTTTATAAAACTATGCTGTTTGCAGCATCTATTCCTAGTTAATGTAGCTGTATTAACAAAGATCTGTTAATCTGATAAATCTGTTTCACATTCTGGTGCTTTGCTTTATTTTTTCTATACTTCTCAGATGCTGCTTTCCAGTCTGTTTTTTGAATTAAAATTCTATAGACGAAGTGAAAGGGAGTTTGGAGTAGAAGGGACTCAATTTAAATTCTAGCTCTTCCATTTGCTAGTCGTATGTTTCTTTGAATTTAATTCATCTGTAAATTGACCTTTCTGTTTTAAACACAAGTACACCCTGTTTTTCATATCTGTAACATTTCATTGCATATCTCTAACATTTCATTGCATATCTCTACCAGACTGTAAGCCCATCAAGATAAATTGTTCTGTATGTCCCTTATATATATACACCTAGTATATAAAAGGGGGTTAGATTGATTAAATTAATAGTGTTTCATTTTATGGAGGGCTGGGGATTAAATGAGCTATATTAAAGTGTCAGACCTGTAAAAGTTTTTGTTTGCCCGATATCCAGAATGGGCATATTGAAAGGTTATTTTTTAGCACTATATACATATTCTCTAATGGAGCGGGGTGGATAGGCAGTTAAATGATTTCGTATTTTCTTAACTAGGTCACTGACTTCCGTCATCACTCTTTGGTGTTGATCAGTGGTTTTCATACAATCTAGCTTGAATACTGGTTCTGTCATACGTCATTTGTACACCTAAGACACCTCTTTAAGTCCCAAATATTGCTTCATGCTAAATTATATAATTATTTGCTAAGGGAGTTCTTTATACTCAAATTATAATGAGCAAAATGGCAAAAGTGAAAGAGTATTGCTAGTTTTCTATTGAAATGGAAAAACATTCCACGTTGCTTTCCATATCTAGTAATCTGAATTCAGTATGCTTTTGAAGAAAAAACTTCCATGGTTTTGAATGAGAATTTTGAGGAGCCAATTTGGGAATTAAACTGTCTAAAATCCTATTTGGTTTTTGTTCTCTTTCTCCTGTTGGTTTGCCAAGTGGCCAGAATGTCCTATTGAGAGGTACAACGCCAGTTGTATATATTATATGGCTGTCATTCTACAAATGTAAGAACTTATTTTGAAGTTATAGTTCGATATACAATACTGTATGTAGATTTTATTGCTTAATATACTTTTCCTTTGTGAGAATGAGGAGCTAGAACACTGTGTTTCTGGATCATTTTTAAAATTTTTCGGTGACTTATGTAAAATGAGATCTAAGTAAATTAGAGTTCGTGTTCTACAGTAAATTTTGATTGTTTGTTCCATTAACATGAACTGAATTTTGGAGTAATTTAGACCCTTATTACAGTGTAAATAGTAGGTAATTTTGGTTCATGATAGGGAAATACTTAGAAAATAGAAATGTAATGGATTATTTAGCAATAATATTTTAAGTATCGGTTAAGCATATTTTTCTTTTCACAGAATGACAGCCCATATCAAGGCGGTGTATTCTTTTTGACAATTCATTTTCCTACAGATTACCCCTTCAAACCACCTAAGGCAAGTATTTTCTTCCAAAATCTGTTACTATAGATTTGTTCTTTATTTCAGAGGAATAGAGCATTCTTACAAATTAGGCTTCTGCATAGTTAAGATTAAGTTGGTGTGTGTGTGTATACATATATATATAATGAATAAGAATAATTGAAGCTGGTTACATATATTGAATTGAGTCATTGATATGGAATGCTGACTTGACCTTTAGTTAAAAGAGCAACTAGATCTGGATTTGACCTTTGTAAATGGAGATAAGAATTGCCTTATCCTCAATGTTGCAAAGCTCAAATATACTCTGGATTCTCTCCCTCACTTTATTACTGTGTTTATACAGATTTGGATTATTAACCTTAGTGTCTTGTAATAGTAGGCTTCAAATATTTGACTTCAGTATGCATTTGCACATATTACTGCAACTTAAATTTGTGTTGAGGCTTAGACTAACCATTTTGAGGGTTGAGCTTGCATATATAACTGAACAAATCTATCAAAACTTAGAGTTGCTTAATGCACTGAGGTGGACTGGTTTACAAGTATTAAAAACATGTATATGGTCCTTGACTTTTCGGAGCAGTATACACAAATTCAACGTATGTGAATAACTAGAAGGTAATATATACATAGAACATTGGCACTTGACTATAACCATCTTCACCATGTACAGTAGAAATGTAGACTCAAATACATACCTTTGTAACGATAATCTTAAATGAACTGGTCTATAAATTTTGGTTTACATTTAGCACTTTGTTTTTTAAAGATTTTTTAGATGAATGTTACAATCAAAATACCCTTCCAATTGCTCTGTGATAATTTTGATGTGGTAGGGCCAAAGTTAACCTTCAGAATATTCCACCATATCATTGAGAATAACATTTTTGCCCTAAAGTTATATTTTCTATTTTAGTTAAAAAGAGGGGGCCCCTGGGGGATTTCGGTCAGAATATAAAAGCCAGTTTCTGTAATTTTTGTTTTTTTTATATGTATGAATTAGGTTTTAGCTATTTGACTTTTTAATTGTGGCAGTTATTTTAAACCTTGCTAGAAGTCTTCTATAAGTTTAGAATGCTTGTTTTCATTTGGGAAAAATACTTAAAGGTTTTTTTTTTTTTTAATTTATTTTAGGTTGCATTTACAACAAGAATTTATCATCCAAATATTAACAGTAATGGCAGCATTTGTCTCGATATTCTAAGATCACAGTGGTCTCCTGCTTTAACTATTTCTAAAGGTAAAATACTTTTAAAGAAAGTCTTGAGCTGCTCTGATTTTCTAATAGTTAAAGGACTTTCATTGGTGGGGGCTACTTTGAGTATTATGCCAACTTTTCGGGGAAGGAATAAAAAGTTATACCATTTTTGCTATTTTAGCAGTATTGATTAGAGAAATTTGTGGGCAGCAGTTAAAACTAGGATATTGGTATTATTTGCAAATAACATCAAATAATAAAAGCAAAGTTTATTTTAATTGATTTCTGTAGTAGTTTTTAATCCCAAGCCACTTGCACATCTCACTTGCTTTTTGTCTTTTAACTAAAACAATATCTCTAAAGTTAAATTTTTAAATCTTAAGGTTTCCATTGCAAGAAATTTTGGTTTTGCTTTTCTGTGTTTACATGTTTTTTAGATAAAAAGCCATTTTAAAAAAAAACCTTTAGTTAGGTGTTGTGTGAACATGGTATGTTGTTCCTACTTAATAACAGTCTAAAATTAGTCTTGGAAATGTCCTTAGAGCAATACTGCTCTTCTACTTTTAATAGGGATCCATTTAAAATTACCACCACAGAACTACTTAATGGGAAAGAAGTCTGCCTTCAAGTATTTCTTGGTATTGGCCTAGCATTCCTTAGGTACACAAAATTAGGCTTTTAATGTTATTGATTATGACATTTATAGACATTTGAGGATAGCAGTTAACTTTAGCATCCTCACATTGTTTCTTGGAATAGTTCATGGTATTTTACAAAAAAAACTTATGATTTCTATAAGTATGGTAAATTCTAAGTGAAATAGGGTTCTAAGGCCAGGACATTTCTTCCATAAGCTTGTACAATACAGTTGAATCTCCTAAGGGCAGTGTAGCATTTCCCAAACTTTTACTTGACTAGAACCACTTTTGAGGGGAGAGAAAGGGAAACTGAGTAATGCTTTCATAATTGTTCTAAGTGTAACATAATTTTAGACCTGTTTTTCACTCTCTTGGATACATTTCAGTTTCCTTTCAAATAAGACTCTTAATACCACATATCTAGTATTAAGAATACCTTAATACTAGCCTCCAGGTGTTGTTTTTTTTGTTTGTTTGTTTTTGTTTTTTGTTTTTTGTTTTTTTGGGGTTTTTTTTGGTTTTCTCATTTGTTTGTTTTTGCTGGTGGGAATGCAGTATAATACTAAACACTGTTTCTGTAAGTGTAGGTTGAGTTTTATGCATCCCCCCACACTTGGGTTTAAAATTATATTTGCTGTAATATGTTACATTAATGTTGTCTTATTTTATGGCATGTTTTGTCTTCATCTGAAGATTGTCCTACCCACTTGAGGCTTTTATAACTTAAAATACGATAGCACCTTGTACAATGTCTGGCACATAAAAGGCATTCAAAATGAATTAGATACATGTTCCATGAAGCTTGGCATCTTTGTTGAATAGGTTAGGGTAAGAGCTAGAGTTGAAGGCTCACTTGGTAATAGATGTTGGCATTTTTTCATTTTGTCAATACTCTTGGGGATATTGCCTCTATCTTATCAATTCAAGGAAATAACACAGTCAGTGGAGCAATTGGGAGTTTTTGTGAAAATTGAGAGCAGGATTATCTCACAGCTAAGAATATTATGGTACAGATATTACCCAAATGTTCTTTTAATTAAAGTTTTTTTTTTTCTCCTCAGAGTACCAAGAAACTCAAGTGATTAAATTCTAATGCCACTCGTTTTTTAAAAATAACAATAAACTACTATGGCATTATTTGGTGATCTCAGAACTCTTGAGTTTGGCAGTATTTTTATAACTAGTCAGTACTAGACCCCAACAGAGCTCAATTTGTAGCATTTCTTATTTACCAGGAGCTTGTCTCCTATGAAGCAAAATCTCTGTAAAGCTTTGTCTCGTTGAAATTAAGATCTAAACTAATAAAAAACTTTTGAAGATTGAGGTTATAATATGTGGTTTTACTTGATTTCTAGTTTCATACCATCGCGTTTGGAAAAGATGCTTGATAAAATTTCAGTCTTCAATTTGAGACTGTTCTTGTGGCTTGACATGTAATCTGTCCTAGAGAATGGGCCATGTGCATTTAAAAAGAATGTATTCTGCAGTTTTTGAATTAAACTTTCTGTAAATATCCATTAAGTTCATCTGACTAATATGACATTTCAGTCCATTGTTTCTTACTGATTTTTCTATGTGTATGATCTGTTCATTGATATAAGTGGGTATAATTTGTGTTTTTAAGTAATTTTCTTTATCCAAATTCTCGATGCTGGGTAACAGACATTTGTTTTCTTGCAGTTCTTTTATCCATTTGTTCACTGCTATGTGATCCAAACCCAGATGACCCCCTAGTGCCAGAGATTGCACGGATCTATAAAACAGACAGAGATAAGTAAGTATGTAGTAGTGTTAAGGAAATAATACAAAAAGTTGTCTTTCTTAATGAGTTAGGCTTATACTTTGCTGTAAGTTATGGCAATGCCAAGAAGACTTGATGCTTACTTTTGGTAAGATAATAGTTTAAGTAATGCAGAAGCTAGTTACTGAAATGGGACTATTTTTGAAAATTATTAGGTTTTAGTTTTGTGACAATGAATAACCCCTCTAAAATGTTTTCTATTTCTAACATGTTCAACACTCTGTCACTTTATTATTAAGTTTTGGAGAAGAAAGCAAATTATTCACCTCAGTTAAGTTTTTGAAAAAAATATTGGTACTATTGTAAAAATTTGGTCTAAATTTCTCAAATATTTGAATTGTCTTTATATACAACTTCACTATTATAACTTTCATATTGTTATAATTAATGCCAAGTATACTTGTTCAATTAGGTACAATAGGTTAGCAAGAGAGTGGACAGAGAAATACGCTATGTTGTAGGGTAAGAGGATCTGCACTCTATGGTGCGCTTATTCATGGTACTGCCAGCACTTGAGTGCTGCATGCTTTAAGGCACTGTATTAACTAACAAAAGGTAACCAATGTCGGCAGTTTTCTGAAAACTATTTAACTGCTTGATCTCTGTTTAGCCTGAAAGTATACCAAGTAGTCATTATTGCTTGAGAGTATTTTTGCATGATAAAGCAGTTATATAGCATTAGTAAGAAATGGAAATTTAGTATCTTTCAAACCACCATGGTGTTTAATTTTAATGTTAAAATTGGTATATTTTAAGCTTTATACCAATGCTATATGGAATGTGGTGGTTTAGTTTAAATTTTGCCAGGGGATAATGTATAAAGGGAAAACTTTCAATTAAGCCTAAGCATCTAAACTAAATGTTTATTACTGACATGCATGCATTAGTGTTAGCTCTACTTTGTGGCTCCATGTATGCTAAACAAAACCTTTGTTTTAAAGCGCTGGCTTTTTGAGAAGGTGTCCTTGAATGTGGTAACCATGAATTGGTAGAAAGAACTTCTCTATGTTAAAGTTTAGAAAAATGCTTGAATCATGTTTAGTCCTTGGTTTGAAATGAAGCTAGTTTAAAATCTTAGCAAGTTCAAACTATAAATAAATATCTAAAAGTTCTGCGCCTTTTGATGTATATTCACTTCTTTAAGGTTAGCACTATATTTTTTGTTGGTAAGTAGACCAAGGCATGGGTGTAACAGGGAAAAATTGATATCATTTATCAATATTAGTGATATTCCCCGGTGATAAATAACCTTGCTTGTGTGTCTGTTGCCCTCGGTTGTATTCCTAGAGATTCCCATTCATTGGTCTCAAATGGGGTTTGTTACAAGCTCCAATTACCATACTACTTAAAAATAACACATGTGGTTCTAATTAACACAGTCCATTGACACCCACCTCCTCTTGAAAACTACCGCTCTTTTATCAGTAGTTTTAATGTCTTAATCTTCTGCCTGTGCCTAAGTTTCAAAGGCATTTTCTCTTCTGGTATTACCCGAGGTCAAGTAACTTCTCAAAGTCTAGGAGTTAGATAAAATGGTTAGTTAGCTGGTGTTATGGCTGTAGATATACAGAATGTGTATACTGTTCTGACATAAGTCCATGGTGAACTGTAAAATAATTTTTTAAATGTTAACATTTGTTGGAATGGATACTAATTATAGATTTGTAATAGAAATTAGCTCAGTGGTAGGGGAGAGAAAAGGTCTTTCTGTGATTTTTGCTAGCCTCCCCAATCTCAGTGTCACTTTATTGTTTATTAAAATATTTTTAGTGTTTTGGAAGCATAAGGTTTTCATTTCCCACATTGCTTTGAGTACCAATGCTGTTTCTTCCTGTCGGCTTTATTCTAACTATAGCCATTAAATGACCGATGAGTCAAGGTAAAATAGAAGTCTTTCATTCCCTTTTAAGTAGTAAGTATTCTTCATTTTAACCTTTTGAATAACATATTCTTTATTTACAGGTACAACAGAATATCTCGGGAATGGACTCAGAAGTATGCCATGTGATGCTACCTTAAAGTCAGAATAACCTGCATTATAGCTGGAATAAACTTTAAATTACTGTTCCTTTTTTGATTTTCTTATCCGGCTGCTCCCCTATCAGACCTCATCTTTTTTAATTTTATTTTTTTGTTTACCTCCCTCCATTCATTCACATGCTCATCTGAGAAGACTTAAGTTCTTCCAGCTTTGGACAATAACTGCTTTTAGAAACTGTAAAGTAGTTACAAGAGAACAGTTGCCCAAGATTCAGAATTTTTTTAAAAATGGAGCATGTGTATTATGTGGCCAATGTCTTCACTCTAACTTGGTTATGAGACTAAAACCATTCCTCACTGCTCTAACATGCTGAAGAAGTCATCTGAGGGGGAGGGAGATGGATGCTCAGTTGTCACATCAAAGGAAGCAGCATTATTCTAATTGCATCCATAATTGTTTAAGCCTTCCACTGTTAGAGATTTGAGGTTACATGATATACTTTATGCTCATAACTGATGTGGCTGGAGAATTGGTATTGAATTAATAGCATCAGCAGAACAGAAAATGTGATGTATTTTATGCATGTCAATAAAGGAATGACCTGTTCTTGTTCTACAGAGAATGGAAATTGGAAGTGAAACACCCTTTGTATTCCAAAATAGGGTCTCAAACATTTTGTAATTTTCATTTAAATTGTTAGGAGGCTTGGAGCTATTAGTTAATCTATCTTCCAATACACTGTTTAATATAGCACTGAATAAATGATGCAAGTTGTCAATGGATGAGTGATCAACTAATAGCTCTGCTAGTAATTGATTTATTTTTCTTCAATAAAGTTGCATAAACCAATGAGTTAGCTGCCTGGATTAATCAGTATGGGAAACAATCTTTTGTAAATGCAAAGCTGTTTTTGTAAATACTGTTGGGATTTGCTTCATTGTTTGACATCAAATGATGATGTAAAGTTAAAGAGTGAATATTTTGCCATGTTCAGTTAAAAGTGCACAGTCTGTTACAGGTTGACACATTGATTGACCTGATTTATGCAGAATTAATAAGCTATTCGGATAGTGTAGCTTTAGTCTGCTGCACCTGATACTGGCAGCCCTGGAGTTCATAGGTGGACTTGGGACCCAGCAGTTTTGAACATGTATATGAAGTTTAAGAAATTTATTTTCCAGGTGCAACCCCCATCTAACTAAATTTTTTCTTCACCTTGTACACTTGACAGATGAAAAAACCATAACATGGGAGTAATGATGGGTTAAAATTTACAAAATAAAGTACTGTTTTGGTGTGGGAGTTGTCATGAGGCTGTGTTGAAGTGACTTAACTATGGTGGATATTGAGTATCCATTGAAATGGATTTGTTTAGCCATTTACATTAATGAGCATATAAATGCAACAGATATCATTTCAGGTGACTTAACATGAATGAATAAAAGTCAATGCTATTGGATTATTTTTTGTTTGAAAAGTGCTATGTGTGCCACTAATTTAACTTCTGTAGTAACAAGGGCATTATCATTCTTCACCCTTCCTAATTCTGACTGTATAGTTTCACTTTTTTCCCTAGTTATTTTGATTTGTCCATTGCTTTCTTACAATCCTGTATTCAATTTCTAGCACATCTGTGACTTTTCTCCACTTCCACATTTTGCACTGCTTACACTTATGTGCAATCTTAATCCTTGTCTGCACACAGATGTGGAAAGCTAGATATAAAATAAATGTTAAAGCTTGATTTTTATAAACATTTTAATAATGTAGTTTGGACATGATTTATTGACTTAAGGTTCTTCTCTAAACTGGAAGTGAAATGCATGCCTTCCAAAGATGTTCTGGCTTTGTTAATTCTGTAATAAGCATTTTATTGAGAAATATCAATCCAAGCTATACAATTTTCCAGAGTGAACTTTTTTTCATCTTTTGCTTTAAAAATGACTCAAGGATAAATGTCATACTGTTAAAACTATTTTGGATTGAAATTACAAATGAGAAATTAGTAACATACCACTCTACAAGGTAAGAAAATCTGTTGTTTGGCTATTTTCAAAATAATTCTGAGAATTTTACACTCAAAATAACAGCTTTAGTAGACATTTCTTGAAAGCCAACCATAAATAAAACTTGTCAGAACTTCTGGATCCCTCACTGGCTTTCAGATTGACCTTTTAGCCATAGACAGCCCTTAAGCGTTTATAAAGATGACTTCCTTAAACCATTGATTAAATGATTAGTGCATGTGTCCAGTTCTCTATATCTTTGACTTAATGCTTTCTACAACATTTCTGATGTCACAAGGGAATAAGCCATAAAGGCTTCTCCAGGTTTAAGAGAACAGTAAAGTACCTGGAAAACCAACATATATGAATGTATGGACACAACTTGAGATCATATCCAATGAAAACTTCAAAAGAATCCAAGAATTTGCCCTATTTCCCCCATATGCATTACTAGTGCCATGTATAGGATGCTAGTAAATGTTAGATTAAAATTTGGTTTTGGTTCTATATATTTCCTATATCTTTTAATGCATAAACACATTTTAAATAGTTTCTTTTAACCTATGAGAATTACAGTCCAGTTGACTTGTTAATGGTAAATTACATTTTAAGTGACTCTGGGCAAGTTTGCAATGTGATAATCATTTTTAAAAAACTTTGCTTTCTTGTGTGAGTGTACTCACAATTTTTTAAAGTATGAACCACAGTTAACTAGTGGTCTCAGGGGTAGTGAACACTCACTTTTTTTTTAATGGCTTAGTTGAAATATGCTTCAGATACTGATTATGCTGTTAGTGATTTTGAGGGTGACTCAAATTAGCCATGTTTTGTGTTGGCATAACAAAACTGTTAAATGATTGTTGATTACACTTTTAAGTGAATTTGTCTTATGAGGAACCCAGTGCAAGTCACTAAATATTGTCTATCTGCATAACACTTGTAATAGCTAAGGTTAACTGAGCTTAAAGGAATTGTTACCATTAAAGTCTGTGTTTAAAGACACTTTGGTCTTACTCAGTAATTCCAGCCAATGGGAAATCCACACTTTAACCTAATACTGTGGGTAAGTTCTCTTTTGAACTTTTTAAAACAAGTTAAAACTCATCTTTCAAGAACTTATGACAGTGGTTCTCAAAGTGTGGTCTCGAGATCAGCAATATCAGTATCATTTGAGAAATTCTTTACGAGGGAAATTAACAGACCCCTCTCCAGGCCTACTGATACCGGAAACTGTGGAGTGGCACCCGGTAGCCTGTTAAACACCATCTAGGTAATTCTCAAGTCTGTTTCTGGCTTTCCCTTTAGCAGACTATAGCAGTAATCCTTGGACCCTATGATTTTACAAGTCTTAATGTTCCATGGCAATGAGTTACACTCTTGTCCAAGTACTACCTTTCTAATCTGACAAATTCATAGTACTTAAAATTGTACTGTAGGTTTATTTACACATATAACATTAACATCCTACAATTAACTAATTTTGGTAGCAGTCTAACATTCAAATTATAATACTTAGCTTTTTTGGGGTGTGGGGGGGAGGCGTTACATCATTCAACCAATGGCCAGATATATTTAAAAGTAACCAGATACAAAAGTCTGCTAAATGTTGATAGCTGAACAAAGATTTGAACCCTGGGCCCATTTTGTGATGTTACATTAAGCACTTTTTCCCTGTGTAATGAGAAAAGTAGGTATTTAGAAATGGGATTTAAAAAACATGGTAGCCACCTGCCACTGCTTTCCCCTCCCCGCCAAAAGAAGAAACTATGTTAAAGATCAAAACTAAAATTTTCTAAAAAGGCTAGGAAGATTGAAATTAGTGAAACATTTGTTTTCGTTAGGTCCCCAGTAACTACCATTGTTGTGCATTCTTTCCTGCTCCCCTGTAACTACTTGTTCCTTTCTTGCCTCATTTTCTAGGAATTTTTATAATTTACTCTGGTACACAGTGTTTCTGATAATTATATCCCAGTTGTACACTTTCTAGAAGAGTTTTTAAGAGCCCTCTTAATTTTTTTCTGTATTGTATAAAACATAAAATAACATTTTCATTTTTATATCCTATTGTCTAAGCCTCTATATAACCTTGATTTCTTGTTTACCATATCAAATTAATTTGAATAGCGTCAAGGCCAAACAATGGGAGTACTTTCATGCTCTAGTTGCTTAAGAACAGTTAACCACTGTCATTTGCCGACCTCCCAGCTGTCCCCTGAACTATATAGCTGCTTATTCATTATCTGCCTAAAAGGTAATTTTAAGATATCTAAAACTGACTTGATTTCTACACACAGTCATACACACACTCTTCCTGTTCTTGGCCTCAGTGAATGTAAACATCCAGTTGCACTGGCCCAAAACCTAGGCATCAACCCTGTTGTCTCAGTCCACTTCCAAATTAAAAAGCAGTCTTGTTTGTTCTACCTTTAAATTTTACTCAGAATCTTCATATATACTGCTGCCACAATGGTCCGAAGCTCCATTATCACTTGGATTATGGCAATAGCCTACTGAGTGATCTCCCTGCTTTTTACTTTGCAGCACTATCCCACCCACAACACCCAGCACAATCTTTTTAAACCATATCAGTTCATGTCATCACTTTTCTCCAAACCTAATGGTTTCCCATCTCATTCAGAGTAAAAGCCAAAATAACTAAAAGCAGTTTACAGGCTGTATTGACTTCCCACCACCACTTCATCTCTAATTACTGTTATTTGCCTCCAGTGTCTCCCCAACTTCCTCAGCTCAGTCACACAGTTCCTGCTGAGATGAACACAGCAAGCTTTCTACCACCTTAAGACATTTGCCCTTGTTCTTCCTTTGCCTAGAATTACCTTAACTCAGATATCATATGGCTCCCTCTTGCCTAATTGTTAGGTCTCTGTTCAAATGTCAACAGAGTGCTTTTTCTCAACTATTCTGTATAAAATAACAACAGCATCACCATTACACTATACACCATGGCATATTCAGTGTTAGCCACCTGACATGTAATATTTGTTTGTTTCCTCCTCAACCCCATGCCAGAATGTAACCTCTATAAGATCAGATGTTTTTTTTTTCTGTGCTCTGCTATATTCCTCAATGACTAGACGACTGCCTGGCACACTGTTAAGTGGTCAAATGTTTAATAATGCCCATGAGCTAAATGGTAGACTTTGCCAAAGGTATTCCTTGCTTGATTTTTGACTCCAAAAATACAAAAAACAGAAACTGCAATATACTATAGAAAAATAATAAAGGGAACATTCTTTACTCTCTGTTACAAGTAAAATACCACCACGGCAGGTAGATGGACATTTCCATTTCTATCATGGATCATTACCCTGACCAGCTCTCCTGTGAAAAAGCAACTAAGTATCCTGGGAAAAACTTAAAAAAAAAAGAAATGTGTCAATAATCTGTCAAGACAGAAAGGAGTAGTTTCAAGCCAAAAACAAATTGAAACCAGGAATCCAAAGAGGAAGCGGAATATAACCAGAAACCAGTTTTCATCTTGAAAATGCTTGGGAAAAGAAAACAAGTGAACTGTACTTTAATTTTTGTGACCCTGACAAAGCCCAGAATGCATCCAAAAAGTGATGTCAAATAGGAAAAACTCATCCCTAATACAATGAGGAGTCTGTGTGCCTTGAATTTTGGTGCTCGGTAGCAGAATATTCACCTCAAAGTTTGTAATTATAGTTTAGTCCTTTGTGGAAATTTGCAGCCCTGAATCTTACTACACAGGTGGTCACAGAAAACTCAAGCAGAAGATTTAATTTTTAAAGTAGTTCCAAGTCAGCAACCAGGTGCTGGCAGGAGCAAACAAATACTCTGCAGGAATTCTAATACTTCATGGTTAAAAATTGGGGTAAATAATTTAAAAAAAAGAAAGTAAAAAGGCACGTAACACCATGAGTGGAAACCGTCCAACTTGAAAATATTTTGGATTTTAAAAATATCAGGTCGTTCAAATTGGAAAGGAAGAAGTAAAACTATATTCACAGATGACATGATACAGAAAACTCATAATAATAATACAATTGTTAGAGCTAATTGCATTCAGCAAAGTTGCACGACACAAAAATCAACACAAAAACATCAGTTTTATTTCTATAACTAGCACGGAACAATCTGAAAATGAAATTAAAAATTCCATTTACAATAACATTAAAAAGAATAAAATATTTAGGAATAAATTTAACCAAGGAAGTACAAAACTTGTACACTGAAAACTACAAAACATTTCTGAAAGAAAGTAGTTGTAAATAAGTGGAAAGACATCCTGTGTTCATGGATTAGAAGATTTATTAGTGTTATGATGTCAGTGATCCTCAAAGCAATCTACAGATTTTGCGTGATCTCTGTCAAAAATCTTAATAATTGTTTTTGCAAAAATAGAAGGTTTAAAAATTCATATGGAATTGGCAGAGTCAAACAATATTGGGAAAAAAAATGTTTGCAGACTCATACTTCTGATTTCAAAACTTACTACAAAGCTACAGTTATCAAACAGTATTGTACTAGCATAAAGATAAACATAGACACATGGAATAGAATTGAGAGTACAGAAATAAACCCATATACATCTGTGGCCAGTTGATTTTCAATAAGGGTATCAAGACCTCTCAATGAGGAAAGAATAGTCTCAAAAAATGGTGCTGAGACAATTGGTTATTCACATGCAAAAGAATGACTTTGGAGCCCTACTTCACATCATATTCAAAAATTAACTCAAAATGAATCAAATCCGAAATCTAAGATCTAAAACCATGAAATTCATAGAAGAAAACAGGACTAAATTTTCATGACTTTGGATTTGGCAATAAATTAATAGGTCTGATACCAAAAGCACAAGCAATGAAAGAAAAAAATAGATAAATTAGACTTCATCGAAATTATAAACTTATGTGTGTCAAAAGACACTATCAAAGTGTAAAAACAACCAACAGTCATGGTAGGAGATATGAACAAATCACATATCTGATACGGAGTATATATTCTGTATTATATATATATTTATTTATTTACCTGGAATAGGTAAATTCTGTGCTCGCCTCCTCCTCTGACCACATCAAAACTACAACTAAATTATATAACCACCACCCTTGAGAACCACATGAAGACTAGCTGAACAGAACTCCTGTAACTAAGGACAGGAGTCTGGTAGGAGGGGTGGAGACTCAAAACAGGCTGGTCCCACACTCAGGTGTGGTGGTTAAAAATCTGAAAGGATATCTTGCTTACAGAGGTCCCCCCTGAGTAGTCAGGGGTTTCAGTTCCACATCAGCCTGCCAGCCTGGACCACCAGTGCTGAGACGAGGAGTCCTATAACATCTGCCATGAGAATCAGCAGAGATTCCAACCAGAGGAGATGGAGGGCTGCTGGAATCCCAGACATCCCTCTTAAAGGGCCCGCACACAGACTCGCTCACTGACAGATTCATTTAAACTCACTCACTCTGAGCTCCAATGCTGGGGAAGCAGCTCTAAAAGCTCCAGAGAAATGCAAATTAAAACACAATGAGATATCACCTTACACTTGTCAGAATGGCTTTCATCAATAAATGAATAAACAAGTGTTAGCAAGGATGTGGAGAAAAGGAAACTCTCTTGCACTGTTGGTGGGATTACAAATTGCTGCAGCTTCTATAGAAAACAGTATGGAGGTTCTTCAAAAAATTAAAAACTAAACTATCATATAACCCAGCAATCCCACTTCTGGGTATTTATCCAAAGAAACTTTTGACCCAAATAAAACCAAAACAATAATTCATAAAGATCTATGCACCGCTATGTTCATGACAGTACTATTTATAAAAGCCAAGATATGGACGCAACCTAAATGCTCATCAGTAGATGATTGGATAAAGAAGTTATGGTTCGTACATACAATGGAATATTACTCAGCCATAAAAAATGAAATTCTATCATTTGTGACAACATGGATGGATCTAGAGGTGATTATGGTGAGCGAAATAAGTCAGAGAAAGATAAACACCATATGATTTCATTGATATGTGAAATCTAAGGAACAAAAAGAACAAACAAATTGAAAACAGATGTACAAGTATAGAAGACAATCGGGTGATGGGCAGAGGGGAGGGCATGGGGGGCTGGGAGAAAGCGGGAAAGGGTTAAAGAAGTACAAATTAGTAGATGATAGAGGGTCATGGGAATGGGGAGCACGACATAGGGAATGCAGACAGCAGTAAGTTAATGGCTAGGTGTAGACCCAAAGGGAAAATAGAATAATCAGGGGGATCATTTCATAAACTATATAAAAGTTTAACCAATGTACTGTATAGTTGAAACTAATTTTAAAAAAAAAAGAAAAAAATTAGTCTCAAGGTTATGAGCCAACCTTTACTGCTCCTTTGTCTGTGTCTGTTTTCTAAGGCAATGTTGTAGGGACATCATTTCAAGAGATAATTCTATAAACTCTCAGATCGTGCCAGTGAAGACGCTGCCATCAGGGAAGGCAGAACACATTCAGCTATCTTTCCATTATAGATTTCTAGATTAATTCCATTGTGGTCTGATAGTATACATTGTATGATTTTTATTATTTTAAATATGTAAAGGTGTGTTGTATAACTCAAAATGTGGAACATTCACCTATTTTGGTGAATGTTCCA
>NW_011888848.1:5725182-5733529 GCF_000151845.1 Pteropus vampyrus
AAAAAAAAAAGAAAAAAATTAGTCTCAAGGTTATGAGCCAACCTTTACTGCTCCTTTGTCTGTGTCTGTTTTCTAAGGCAATGTTGTAGGGACATCATTTCAAGAGATAATTCTATAAACTCTCAGATCGTGCCAGTGAAGACGCTGCCATCAGGGAAGGCAGAACACATTCAGCTATCTTTCCATTATAGATTTCTAGATTAATTCCATTGTGGTCTGATAGTATACATTGTATGATTTTTATTATTTTAAATATGTAAAGGTGTGTTGTATAACTCAAAATGTGGAACATTCACCTATTTTGGTGAATGTTCCACGTGAATTTGAACAGAATGTTGCAGGAAGTGGTCTATACATGTCAGTTATATCCAGTTGAATGACGGTGCTATTGAGTTAGTTCAACTATGTCTGAACTGGTTTTCTGCTTGCTAGATCTGTCCATTACTGATATATGGGTGTTGAAGTCTCCAACTGTATCAGTGGATTCACCTTTTTCTCCTACAGTTCTGTAGTTTCTGATTCATATTTTGATGCTCTGTTGTTAGGCACATACACATTAAGGATTGTTATGTCTTCTTGGAGAACTGACCCCTTTAATGCTATTTAATGCCCCTCTTTATCCTGATAATTTTATTTGCTCTGAAATCTACTTGTTATGAAATTAATGTAGTTAGCCCAGCATTTTATTTTTGATTAGTAATAGTATGGTAGATCTTTCTCTATTTCTGTGATTTTAATCCATATCTGTCTTTATATTTAAAATAGATTTCTTGTAGACAGCAGGTACTTAGTTTTGTTTTTCGATGTACTATGAAAATCTCTGTCTTTTAACTGGTGTATGTAGATTATTGGCATTTAAACTGATTATTGATATAGCTGGCTTAATATCTACTATATTTCCTGTTTTCTATTCCTATTTTCTACTCGTTGCACTATTCTTTGTTCCTATATTTGTCTTCAGTACAAATTAATAAATACCAATGATTATTTTTAAACTTATTCAATGGTTGCCCTAGAGTTTGTAATAAACCTTTACAACTTCACTGTCAAGGTCAGCTTTCAAATAATATTGTACTGCTTCATGGACAGTGCAAGTACCTTATAATAACAAAGTATTCCTAATTCCTCACTTCCAATCTCTTGTGTCATTACTCTGTTATTTTACTGATACATAAACTATAATCATTAAAAACATTGTTGCTGTTATTATTTTGAACAAACTGCTGTTAAAGCAATTAAGAATAAGAAAAATAACGCTCTTCCATTTTTTTTATGTAGATCCCAGTTTTTGACCTATATCATTTTCTTTCTCTTTGATGAACTTCTTTTAACATTCTTAAGAGACAGATGCATTGGCAACATATTCCCTCACTTTGTTTGTCTGAGAATGTCTTTATTTCTCCTTCACTTTTGAAGGATAATTTCACAGTGTACAGAATTCTAGTTCGGTGATTTTTTTCCCCCCTCAGTACCTCAAATATTTCACTCCACTGTCCTTTTGCTTGCATGATTTCTGAGGAGAAACTGGATGTAATTCTTATTTTTATTCCTATGAGCAAAGCATTTTTTTCTTCTTGCTCCTTTTAAGATATTTTCTTTACCTTTGGTTTTCTAAAGTTTGACTGTAACCTTCCTATGCGTAGTTTTGTTTTGTTTCGTTTTTGGCATTTATTCTGCTTGGTGTTCTCTCAGCTTCTTGGATGTGTGGTTTGTGCTCTGACATTAATTGGGGATGAATTATCTGTCATTGCTTCAAATATTGATTTTGTTTCTTTCTCTTTTTCTTCTCCTCCTGGTACTCCCATTAAGCATTTGTTACACCTTTTTAGTTGCCCCACAGTCTTTGGATATTCTGATTCATTTCTCCCCAGTCTTTTTCTTAGCTTTTCAATTTTGGAAGTTCCTGTTGGCATATCCTCAAGCTCAGAGATTTTCTCCTCTGCTGTGTCAAGTCTAGTAGTGAGCCCATCAAAAGCATTCTTTAGTTCCATTAGTGTTTTTGAGGTCTGATATTTTTTTTCTTAGAATTTCCATCTGTGTGCTTACATTGCCCATTTATTCTAGCATGCTGTCTGCTTTATTCATTAAAGTCCTTAACGTAATTATAGTTATTTTAAATTCCTGACTTGATAATCTAACATCCCTGCCATGTTTGAGTCTGGTTCTTGCCCTGTCCCTTTAAATATTTTTGTTTTTTGTTTTTTATATTTTTTATTTATTTATTATTTTTTGTAAATTTTGTTGAAAGCCATATATGATATACAAAAAGGAACTGTGGCCAATAGGCGTTTAGTGATGGAGAGTTTGGAGAGAGAGGAAGCTTTCCTATGATTAGGTCTTAGTCTTCTAGTGAGCTTGTGCCCTGGACTGTGAACTTCACAAGTGCTTCTCATTTTTTTCACCCTCTTAGGTTGGGCAGGATGGCTAGAGGGGTCTGGAGTTCAGTATTTTTCTTCTCCTAGGTTCTTTAGGCTCTGATAAAAGCCCAGCAGCTAAGGCTCTGATAAAATACTTTCTCTTGAGGGCAGGCCTTGTTAAGAAGAATAGAAAGCTCTGATATATTTCAAAAGGGTTCCTTTCTCCCTCCCCCTGCTGACACTATGAGAGAACTATTCTCCAGTCTTCAATGTAAGAGCTTGGTAGAGCTCCTGGAGGTAAAACTCACAAAGCGTGAGTGACCCCTTGAGACTGGGCTCCTGTGAAGGGTTTACCTGACAGACTTGTTCACACTGAGCTTCCAGTAATTTGTTAATTACAGTTTTTGGCTTTCCTACTGTAGTACTGGTTCCCGTGGAGCTTTCTGCTCATGGATTTTTGATTGGTAAGTGGTGATTCTCTGTATCCACTTGTCTATCTTTCTAATTCTGGGGACAGCAGTTTTTCCCATCATGTCAATTCTCTGATGAACCTAAGAAGAACTGTTGATTTTGTTTGTTCAATTTTTTACTTGCTTTTAGGATGGAGTGACAACTTCCAATTTCCTAATGTGACGAGGTATTAACTGAAGTCTTTTATTTCCTTGACCCGTGTAATTTTTTAGAGTAACTTTAAAGCAAATTTTAGAGTAAATTTAGGTTAACAGCAAAATTGGATGGAAAATACATAGTGTTCCCATATACCTCCAGCTCCCAAACACTGCACAGCCTCTCCTATTATTAACATCCTCCACTAGAGTGGTACATTTGTTACTATCAATAAACACATCATTATCACCCAAAGTCTATAGTTCACATTACGATTCACTCACAATGTGGTACATTCTATGGATTTTGACAAATGTATAATATGTATCCACCTTTATGGTATTATACAGAGTAATTTCACCACCCTAAAAATTCTCTGTTCTCTGCCCATTCATCCCTACCTAACCACTGGCAGCTACTGAACTTTCTACCATCTCCATAATTTCATCTTTTCCAGAATTTCATATAGTTGGAACTATAATGTATGTATCCTTTTCAGATGGACTTCTTTCACTTTGTAATATGGATTTAAGGTTTCTTTCTGTCTTTTCATGGCTTAATAGCTCATTTCTTTTTAGCATTGAATAACAGTCCATTGTCTGGATGAACCACAATATTTTTACCCATTTACTACAGAAGGACATCTTGGTTTCTTCCAGGTTTTTACAATTGTGAATAAAATTTCTATAAACATCCATGCACATGTTTTTGTGTAGACATAAGCTTTCAACTTCTTTGGTTAAATACCAAGCAGTGTGATAATTGGATTATATGGTAAGCGTATGTTTAATTTTTCTAAGAAACTGCCAAAGTGTCTTCCTATGTGGCTGTATCTTTTTGCATTCCCATAAGCAATGAATGAGAGTTCCTGTTGTTCCACATCTTTGCCAGCATTTGGTGTTGTCGGTGTTTTAAATTTTGACTATTCTAATAGGTGTGTACTGGTACCTCAGTGTTCTTATAATTTGTATTTCCTTGATGATCTATGACATGGAGCATCTTTTCATATACTTAATTGCCATCTGTATATCTTCTTTAGCTCATTTTTTAGTTGAATTCTTTGTGTTTTTAACTTGGAATTTAAGAACTGTTTGTATCAGCTAAATGGGGGATACTTATGGCCTATAGTTATAAGTATAAGGGATTAAGCAGAAGCAGACGCTCTGAGTCATTTTTCTTCCCCTTATTGTAATTTATGGAATTATCTCATAGGATTGGAACATCTATGGCTTTGGTATACCATGGCATTCTAGTGAGTTTCCCAACTTCACATATTTAGAGATGAAGGAAGCCTGGTCACATGAGCCAAAAGCCCTCATTGGCCACCTGCAGCAGAATATTGACTCTGCATGACATTTAAACTCTGTAGGCTTTACTTGCCTTTTTAAACGAGGAAACTATCACTTGATCTAAACAATCTGAATTCTGAGAAGCATCAAAAGAGATGATCAAAATGAAATCCGTTTAAACAGTGTAAGGTTACAAAAATGGGTGACTATTTTTAAAATTGTATTTGATTCTCTGCCTTTAAATTATGTAAGCTGAGAAGTTTTATGACCATCTCAAAATAAGATTTATTCTTCTTGGAAACAGTGGACAAAAAATAGGTCTATAACAAAATGAAAATTTCATCACGTTACTGAACTCAGTTTCAGCTGCTTGCCGCTCGGGATCCAATAATCCAGAGACAAGACTTGCTGGGAGGAAAGCAGGTTTATTTAAGAGCTGTCACCCTGAGACCATGGCAGACTGCTGTCACAAAGATCATCTTGACACTTTGGTGCTGGCAGAGGTTATTATAGGGAGATGGCTGAGTAAAGGACAAGGGAGAGATTCCAGAGCCTCATCCTGGATGGGAGGGAAAATGTTTCTAGGCCAACTATCTTGTCTCTCAGCCTTGGCTCTGTTTCCCATGCCACCTGGAGTGGCCCGAGGCCATCTATTCTGTCTCCTGGCCTTGGCTTGTTTCTCAGGCTACCTGGAGGGGAAGTGGAACAAAGGAATTAACAAGGACGGGGTGAGGAGCTCCTCCCTTCTGGTGGGGTGCGAGTCAACTCCACGAACTGTCTGTCCCTCCCTGTATGCTCTGATAAACATCGTGAAGCAAAGCTCTGGGGAGGATTTTGTGTTCAGAATTATAGCACTGAAATCAAGCCAGATTCCTTCAAAGTCTGTTTCTAGGGTTCTCAAGCAAGCAAACTGTTTATCTACAGGTTGAGCATTAGTCAACAAGGCACTTCTAGGTGTATAAAAATGAGAATGAGAGTGTAAGGACAAAAACAGGGTTACAGAGTTACATTATGAGGTTACAATCATAAAGCTACAGTAATCTCAGTTACACTCCCCACTGTGGTTTCCTTATTTCCATTTCTATGGAAGTTTTGTTGATCTACCTGCAATGGACTGGTTGGGCAGTAATTTATCATGAGATGCTCGAACTTGCAATTAGACATGGTGTTCAGTTCCTCTAGTGGGAGGAAGAGTCCCGAGGTGCATTCCCTTTCTAATTGTCAAGGCTGGTCTGCATAATTTAGTTATACTTATGATTATTTCGCACATTCTGTAAGACATTAATACAGTTGAGCATAACTTTACAATAGGACAGATTTTATTCCCAGTAGTAAACAACATAAATCGGAAAACCAGTCTCACATGTCTTGGAACAAGAGAGTTGGCATACAAAGGTGGAAAGGTAAAGACAGAAAAGACAAGCTATTATATCAGGCGAAGCCTGCTCGAATCAGAGAAAGAAGCTATATCGAAGAAGCGGAGCCTATGTGTGGTTAGTGTGGGTTACAATTCCTCCCCCTCTCTGGCTCATTCCTCCATCTTGAGGGAACAGGGGCAAAGACCACTCTGGCTGCTTCCTGCTGAAAAGGGGTGGAGTTCGAGGATTAGAGAAATGAAACTGTCCTACATTAAGTGGAAAATATTCTTTAGTTTCCACTTTACCATGAATACTCTATGTTCCCATAATGTTTGCTTTTTTCCTGGGAGCTCTGCCTTCAGTCCTGAAGATGAGATATTAAACCCAAAACATACAGCCTCGAACAGAAAACGTAATTTGATAAGGATTGTCAATATACCGCATCCCTGTAATAACCCACGAAGGAGACTTCCCATTTCAGAGGAAAAGATTGTCTAGTGAGTCTTTCTCACATCTTGTGGCTAAGTAGCCTTCTGCATGATTCTACTTATTCTAGTCTCGACTTCCCCAGAGGTGTTAATGTAGGTTTAGCATGTTGCATTAGCCATTGCATAGACTCCTCCTTGTTTTGCCGGCAAGTAACTTAAGGCAGTCCTATTGTCTAGGGCCTGAGCCGAGGACTCTAAGGTGGTCTGTTGGAGTCTTAGAGCTTGAGCAGTAGAACAGACCAAATGGCTGACTGTATAGGTTAAATTCCATAACATCAGGTATTTAATAAAGAGATATGTCTATGGAAATAAAAGAAAAACAAAAGTTAATAATCAGAGCAAATTATAAACCAGCTTCCGAGATTGTAAGGCTGTCACAAAGATTCCTAGATACAAGGCTGGAAGCATCTTCTGTAGTGTCAAATGTGCCTGACGATGTCACCAGGTGCTAAGGTAAACTCTCCTCTCCGTGTGGCTTACACAGCATCATTGGTTACTGAGATTGTTTAAACATGAGCTGTTGTGGCAGTTTTCTGAACTTTATATCAAGTTGTCCATTGTCAGCTTGCAAAAAAAGGCAGTTTTAGTTCTCAGTGATTTCTAGTCAAAGGATGGGAAAAAAATAAAAAATTGGAAACATGTTTGGAGAGTCCCAGACAGATATTAGAGGAAACAAGAATTCGGGATCTAGTCCAATTTACAAGTAGAAAACAAAATAAAACTCAAAAGATAATAAACGGTATAAGAATCTAATGTCTACAACGGTATACTATAATTTCTACTGAAACTTTTTTTCTCTCTCTAATCACCTTTTTTTATTTTATTTTTAAAATTTCTTTATTTTTACTCACTTATTCTTTTTTCTTTTTTTAAATGTCAGTTTATTTATTTTTCATTGTATATATACATAATTTTATTTAACATTTTATTTTTTTATTTTCCCTCTCCCTTCTGGTAATCACTAGTCCATTGTCCATGTCCATGAGTCTCTGTTTGTTTGTCCTGTCCGTTTGTTGCTTTGAGGTTTATATCCCACATATGTGATATTATGTGATTTTCAACCTTTTCTGTCTGGCTTATTTCACTTAGTATTAATCACCTTTTAAAAAAAAAATTACCAAAGATAGCCATATAAGACTAACTTATTTCAAAATAAGTTGTTTCAATAAATTTGGCCTGATCATTTAAGTTCAACAAGAATATAAATTAACCATATAGGCATTTTTAATTCTGCTTGGGTGGAATCTTTTACAAGGAATCTTCAGATTGAACTTAAAAGGCTATGAAAGGCCAGAAAAGCCAAGGCCAGGACTTGTTTTCAAAGGATGCCTGTATTACCTATAGGTTTTGGGTGATTTCCTATCTTCTTGAAGTCTCCAGAATATCTTGAGGTTGGTTCCTGCACCTGCCAAGAAATAACATTCTTTATTCACATTGTAGGCTGCTGGGAACCATGTAAACAAAGAACCAGGCCAATATTTCCAAGGGCTTTTATTGGCATCCATAAGTCAATCTTAATTCCTTAATGCTGTCTGGTCATATCCAAGTCTATGCATTTATTTCTCTCTCAAGCATGACATTCCAATCAAAGTTTTGGTAATAAAAACCATGTTTCCAATCTATCCTGTTATAAAGAGAACAGATTCTTATTGAACTTATGCAAATAATTACATTGCCATGAAAATAAAAATACTCATTTAGAGTTTCTAGATTCCAGAGGGGTCGATAGGGAGAAAAAATAAAGGTTCCAATTCTGTTTACAATTTATCTAATTGTTAAGTCATAGGTAGTTTCAAAAAATAACTTTCTTTTTATTTGAACAATAAAAAATTTAAAAAATTAGCAACATTTTCAATAAAAATTTATAAAAACATAATCATCCATAGTTCACTCAGTGCCATATAGTTAATCTTATTTATTTTGATCACTTGCCAGCATTTCATGAATATAGTTATTCCTTAGAGTTCTATAAATCTCTGTTCATTCTAGGGTATAATCTAAAAGTTTATTCTCAGAGGCTTGTATTTTGGGATAGGTCATATTTCTCTCTATCTTTCTAAAGATGAAACCTATTTCTTAAAGTATCAGTAAAATAATGACTGTCTGTAAATGGCAAACTTAAAATGACATGATTATAGGTCTGATTATAATGTAATTGACAAAAAAATGTTTTTAAGAAACAGACTAGAATTACAAATAGAAACTATATCAGGATGTTGCAGATTACTAGAGATCATAATCTGAAAATT
>NW_011888848.1:5734759-5802253 GCF_000151845.1 Pteropus vampyrus
ATTGACAAAAAAATGTTTTTAAGAAACAGACTAGAATTACAAATAGAAACTATATCAGGATGTTGCAGATTACTAGAGATCATAATCTGAAAATTTAGTTATGATTATTTCGCAGTAATAACATTTTAACATTTATTTAACATTTTATTTTTTTATTTTCCCTCTCCCTTCTGGTAATCACTAGTCCATTGTCCATGATACATGCAAATACAATATAATTATTATTTCTTCATTTAAAAAAGCTTCTCAGATAACTTTAGTATATCAAACAGGCCAAATTAGTTTAAATTTTCTCTTTTATAAAGAAATAGAACAAGTCTTTGAGGCATTGCAGGGGTCCACTGGGCTAACCCAAGCCATTTCCAGGTTAAGAAAAGTCTTTGTTTACATTTTGTACTCTGGGAAATTTGTCAAACACACTTGACTAGAAGATCATATTATTTTGAAACAATATTAAATTACTCATTTACTCAAAGTGACAATAGAAAACTTTAAATATAAATACAGAACTTTACAAAATATTAGCAAAACTTAGTTCTTACTACTGTAGAGATTCAACTTCCTTAAGTAGCCAAAGGCCTGATTAAGATAACATAAAACATAGAAAAATATTTTGATCAAACACAGAATCATTGTTTCCTAGGCAGATAATTTTTTTCATAATGTCAGTAGCAGACCAATAATTCGAGAAGCTCGGTTCTATTTAGTAGAGGGAGAAAACAACTCTAATTTTTCATCAGCTTACTTTTGATATTTTAATTAACTTACTCTTTTTAATTTATTTTAATATTATTTACCTTGACCACATAAAAATTCCTTTTTCAGGATTCTTTTTCCAAAAGCCTTCTACAACTTTCCTAGTCCTTCTTAGTTTGTTTCTTCTTGCTCATTTAAAAATAACCAAGTTTATTTTAGGACAAACCACTTTTTTTTTTTTCCAACTCCTTCAAAAACATATTTCCATACCTTGTACCTTCCTTCACTGAAAACACATTTCCTTCCATAGTAATTATAATTCACGACCCTTAGAAGCTGGACTTCTAGTGACAACTAAAAGTATACAATTAACATTAATATATCTCATTTACTCACATTCATACATTTTCTCTGAAGAGGTCTATTCTGATATGTAACATGAATGCCTTGATGTAGTAGATCTCATCCCATTTACCAGACCTTAAACAGAATAATTCTAACTGCAAGGTGGTATAATAATTTAAGGATCAATTTAGGGGCCACCTCTGTTCAGGATTTATCACATATACATAGGTCATGTAGTATTACAATAGAAAGTTATTTTCGTGTAGTTATTGGCTGATAAGTTGACCAATCACTAAAACTACGAGCAGACTCTCTGGTGACATTGAAACTAAGCTGCTCATCTTGAAACTAAAAATGAAGTTCAAAACAAAGACAAAATCCAAACAAATGAATACTCAAATATCAAATCAAATCCTCCACAAGGTATTGCAGGCATCCTCTGATGGCAAGTCCTGGCCTTGGCTTTTCTGGCTTTGCGAGGCCTTTTAAATTCAATCTGAAGATTCCTTGTAAAAGATTCCAGCCAAGCAGAATTAAAAGCACCTAGTCTACTGCCATGCCGCCCCAAACCGCAGATCTCATCTGATCTTGGAAGTAAGCAGGGTCGTACCTGGTTAATATTTGGATGGGAGACCACCTATGAAAACAGGTGCTGTAGGCTTTCTTTTTCTTTTCTTTTCTTTTTTTTTTTTTATAAATGCCTATATGGTTAACAGATATTCTTGCCGAACTTAAATGATCAGGCTAAATTTATTGAAACAACTTATTTACAAATAAGTTAGTCTTAATATGGCTATCTTTGGCAAAAATTAAAGATTAGTGAGAGAGAGAAAAAATGTTTCAATAAAAATAATACCTTTGTAGACATTAGATTCTTATACCGTTTATTATCTTTTGAGTTTTATTTTGTTTTCTACTTGTAAATTGGACTAGATCCCGAATTCTTGTTTCCTCTAATATCTGTCTGGGACTCTCCAAACATGTTTCCAATTTTTTATTTTTTTCCCATCCTTTGACTAGAAATCACTGAGAACTAAAACTGCCTTTTTTTGCAAGCTGACAATGGACAACTTGATATAAAGTTCAGAAAACTGCCACAACAGCTCATGTTTAAACAATCTCAGTAACCGATGATGCTGTGTAAGCCACACGGAGAGGAGAGTTTACCTTAGCACCTGGTGACATCGTCAGGCACATTTGACACTACAGAAGATGCTTCCAGCCTTGTATCTAGGAATCTTTGTGACAGCCTTACAATCTCGGAAGCTGGTTTATAATTTGCTCTGATTATTAACTTTTGTTTTTCTTTTATTTCCATAGACATATCTCTTTATTAAATACCTGATGTTATGGAATTTAACCTATACAGTCAGCCATTTGGTCTGTTCTACTGCTCAAGCTCTAAGACTCCAACAGACCACCTTAGAGTCCTCGGCTCAGGCCCTAGACAATAGGACTGCCTTAAGTTACTTGCCGGCAAAACAAGGAGGAGTCTATGCAATGGCTAATGCAACATGCTAAACCTACATTAACACCTCTGGGGAAGTCGAGACTAGAATAAGTAGAATCATGCAGAAGGCTACTTAGCCACAAGATGTGAGAAAGACTCACTAGACAATCTTTTCCTCTGAAATGGGAAGTCTCCTTCGTGGGTTATTACAGGGATGCGGTATATTGACAATCCTTATCAAATTACGTTTTCTGTTCGAGGCTGTATGTTTTGGGTTTAATATCTCATCTTCAGGACTGAAGGCAGAGCTCCCAGGAAAAAAGCAAACATTATGGGAACATAGAGTATTCATGGTAAAGTGGAAACTAAAGAATATTTTCCACTTAATGTAGGACAGTTTCATTTCTCTAATCCTCGAACACCACCCCTTTTCAGCAGGAAGCAGCCAGAGTGGTCTTTGCCCCTGTTCCCTCAAGATGGAGGAATGAGCCAGAGAAGAGGAGGAATTGTAACCCACACTAACCACACACAGGCTCCACTTCTTCGATATAGCTTCTTTCTCTGATTCGAGCAGACTTCGCCTGATATAATAACATTGTGACTCGCTTGCCTTTTCTGCCCTTACCCTTCCACCTTTGTATGCCTACTCTCTTGTTCCAAGGCATGTGAGATTGGTTTTTATTTCTTGTTTACTACTGGGAATGAAATCTGTTCTAAGAAGAATTGTAAAGTTAGGCTTAACCGTATTAGTGTTAACATTAGTGTCTTACGGAATGTGCGAAATAATCATAACTAAATTATGCAGACCAGCCTTGACAATTAGAAAGAGAATGTCTCCTCTGCGGGGCTTTATACAACAGAAAGTCATAGTTCACTAACGCGATTAGCTAACATGCTGGGATTTCTCTCGGCTAGGCCTGTTGCTACAAGCGCACACGGGTATTCTCAGCCCTCAAAACAACCCTACGAATTAGGTACCTCTAGTAAATTGTTTAGTCTTTAAGGGCGGGGCATGCTCTGAGACCACCTTGCAGCCGCAGGAGGAGGGAGTGACCCCCGATAGGCGGATCCTGCAGCGTGGAAAGAGCCGAGGGAAATTCAGGGGGAACGGAAGTGGCGGGTGTCTCGGCGTGTCGCTTCTCTGAAGCAGCGAGGAGCCACTCTAGCTGTGGTCTCGGTGTATTACTGTCAGTTCGCGAGCTCCCTCAGGCTTTGCGCCACTTGGCCCCCGGGGAATCTCTGTCCACAGCTCCGTCCCAGGTTCAGACACTGAAGCAGAGGGAAGGAGCGCTAAGCCGGACGCAGAGCGTAGGGACGCGAACTCGGAGCCGAGCAGGCGGCGGATGCACCCGCCCTGCGCCTAGTGTCCCCGCAGCTCAGCTGACCCGGGGGCGGGGCTGGTAGCGCGGGGGCCGGGCGGGGGCGGGGAGAGCGGGGTCCGGCTGTTTTTCGTAGCAGACGGTGGCTTCAGCGGCATCCTGCAGCCCGCGCCACCCAGTCCCCTGCGTCCCGGCATGTGCCCGCGCCTGCTTCTGTTGCTTGCGCTGTGCGGAGCTGGCCCCACGGCCGCGGCGCGCAGCGTCAGCCTGCGGGGAGTCTGGAGGATCCGCAGCGGGAACGGCTCGCTGGAGCTGCCGGGGGAGGTCCCCGGCTGCGTGCACATGGCCTTGTTCCAGCGGAACCTCATCCAGGTACCGTGTGCGACAGCCCCCGCGAGCCTGCACCCGCGTCCCCTCGTGGTGAGGGGCCCGGGAAAGGCCTGGCAGCCCCCCAGTCCTCGGTTTGGCACTGACTCCGCCAGTTCAGTCTGTGGTCTCGGGGCGAAACCGCCGAAGCAGTTTATGTAGTGTTGGCGGAGAGCATCGCTGGGGTCCGGGCTGGAAGGAGACGGACCGACACGCGCTGGGACCTCAGTAACTGGAAAGCGGAAGTTTTAGGGCAAACTGTCTTGCTATTGGCGGTTCACTTATTGCCATAGTTCATTTACGTGTGGGTAGAAAGGACATGGTGTCACTGACAGAGCCTAAGGAAGGAGATTACTGTTTTCAACTACCTGGAGACTGCAGGGGATAGTCGTTTGCTAAGTAAACGTTAATTATACTCAGTAATGTCTCAGGTTTTCATTTTCGTCGTTAGGCCTCGGGGAGTCAGATTTGGGATGTGGCAGCACGTAGGTTGGGGAGACAGATCTGCAAGTGTAAGGTTAGGTTTGTCAGTGCAGTTGTAAAGGCTAAATAACTTTCAAGGCTAATTGGGATATGAAGAAAGGAGCTCTTCTCGAGGCATGTGGGGTGTGTGTGCGCGCGCGCGTTTGTCTCCCAGTAGATGCTCCAATGTTTAAACTCTTTGTGGAAGACGTTTTCCTGTTTGGCTGTCTGTGTGCAGAGGTTTGCAAACTGACTTACAATTTCCACTGTTTTTGTAGTTCGACCTGCTGCATTTCCCCATTCTTTGGTCTTCTTTGCCTGGGACAGGATGTATTTGATAAGTGGTTTGCATGCATTCTCCTAATCCTCATAAGAACTTTATAGAGTACATCTTCTTATCATTTTACGGATGATATGGAGTAATGGAGCCCAGAGAAGTTAGAGAACTTACCCAAGATCACACAGCAACTAAGTGGCAGAAATGGAGTTCTAACCCATGCTGGCCTGACTCCATAGCCTCGGTTCTGTACTATGCTACACTTCCCCTGGTATTTTGAAAAACCATGTGTTTTTGAATCACTGTGGTTTACTGTCCAGAGCATCATTGTAAGTTTACTTAAATGACAGGATGATCAGCTAGGGTTATGTAAAATTTTTGGTCTGGTAGGCATTACCTTTTTTTCAAGAATGTATGTCAGGAAGGGAGTAGAATTGACAGTGACTACAATCCAGTTTATTTTTTAAATAGTTCTGAAACTTAAGTACTTTAATTATTTTTAGTTAACAGACTACATACGATATAGACTTTGATGCCCTGAGGCATCACTTACATATGCCTTGAGAATGCCTGTATTCATTTTGCAGGATCTGTCCTTGTCTCATTTCACTGATAGAGTTAAGCCGATGAGCAATCATTAGTGACTTAACAAATCACATTGTTCTGTGTTACAGGGCCACATATCAGGAAACAGTGTTTGGTTACTAGTTAATGAGAATGAGGTTGTTCATAATATGAAATGACTGACTTTTCCTCATGGGAATAATTTACTGTGTCTGTTAAATTTGTTAATAAATTCTTAGAAAAACTTTAAGTTTAACGTGGATATGGGTCTTAAATGGTAGTGGGATGAGAGATGGGAGAGGCTTTTTGGGGATTGGGGTTCTCCAGTCCTCTTGAAAATAATTGTCAATATCAGTATCGTTACTGAATAATGTGATGTTGTTATAACATCTGCTTTGTTACAACATTCCTTTTGGTGTTGACCTCAGGACATATTCCATAGTTTAGAGCAGACCCTGGCCCAAACACTGTATTTACATGAGAACTTGAAGCATATGCAGCTAAAGTCATTTATTTATTTATTCATTCACCTAATTTTCTCATAAGTATTTATTCAATACCTCTCATGTGGCAGGCACTGTTCTAAGTGCTTGAAATCTAGTGGTGAAGAAAACAAAGTCTTTGCCCAGTAGATACTTTACTGGACAAGATAGACCATCAACGAATTAGTAGATAATATAATGACAGGTGGTGCGCCGAAGAAAAATAAAACAGATTAAAAAGAAAAGAATTAAGGCTGGTTGGGAAGGATTGCTATTTAAAAAAAAGGGGTGGGGGTTAAAGATAGCCATTTTGAAAAAGTGACTTTTAAGCAGAGATCTTTTTGATGTGTTTTAAGAAGTGCATTTCCAGCAAAGAGTAAAAAAAAGATGGGAGAAGCCTTGGGGTAGGGACATATTTGTAAGCAGACTAGTGTGGCCAGAGGGCAGTGGGGAGGGGGATGAGTTCAAAGGAGGCATGGAGGGCAGGTCAAGCAGTGGAACACACGTTGGATTTTATTCTACAGGTGATAGGAAGCTATTGGGGATTTTGAACTTGGAGTTGCATGATTAGATTTGCTTTTTAGAAGGTTAGTCACTCTGGCTGTTGTGTTAAGACTACGATGCATCAGAATGGAAGCATGGAGAGAGACCAGGTAGGGGACTATTACAGTTGTATGGGCAAAAGATGATTTCTGGCTTGGACCAAGGTGGTAGCAGTGAAAAATGATGGGAGTGGTTGTGAGGACACATTTTAAATGTAAAACCAACAGGTTTTAAAACCTGTTGTAACCCCGCCCCCCACCGGCCCGCCACCCCAGTTTGGATTGGTTGATGGATTGGATGTGAGGTGTGAAAGAGGAGTCAAGGAAAACTTAAGGATTTTTCGGTTTCAGCAGTTGGTTAAGTGGAATTTATATTTAATGAGAGGATCTGTGGTCAGCCTTTGGTGTTTTACAGGTGACTGTGTTTCCTATACACAATCTAAATCTTAGATGTCTTGGAGAGCCTTTTGGGCTCTCTCCTAAAGGTTATCATTCATTCATTCAGCCTACTATTACGCCATACACTAAAATAAGCATTGGAAATAAGAAAGAAATATGAATAAGACCCAGTCCCTATTTTGTAGTGAGACAGAAAACCTAATTTTAATAACCTTGTAATGTGATGGACGCTTAGATAAGGGAACTCTTGTTAGAAATGTCCTCACCTTTCTTGTGCTTAGTGTAAGTTCCTCAGTGGTTTAAGTTTGAAAGCCTTCTTAAATAAAAGATATTCTCAGTATGCCAAAATTAGAAAATATAGATAAGTAAGAAGAAACTTGGAAACCTTCCAGAGATAACTACAACTATTAAAATTTAAAAATATGCTATAACCATTTGGAATTTTTCTAGGTACACACATTTATGATAAGTATTTAAATATACAGTTTGACAACCTTTTATTACTAAATATTTTGTGAAGTGCAATAAGCATATTTCTACAAGCCATGCTTAATGGCTCTTATTCCGTTGTGTACATTTGTCATCATTTATAATCAATCGCTTATTGTTGGATAGTTATCTGACTCTATCTTTTTTTCTATTCTTTGATGAAGGTACTTTGTGCTAAATTTTAGTGTACATCGTTATTTTCTTAGACAGATTTTTAGAAGTGGAATTTCTGAATCAAAGGGTATGTACTTTTTAGTCTTTTAATATGTATTTCTACGTTGTTCTCCATAAAAGTTGTACCAGTTTTACACTCCTATCATCATTTTATGAGTGCTTATTTTAGGTACAGATTTGAGTATTATTTTAAAACAAAAATAATTTACTTTCTAGTGAGATTAAACACCTTTTATATGATTTTTATATGTTTATTGGCGATTTGGGGTTACTTTTTCATGTGTTTCATTTGTTTTTCTATTGGTGATTTGTCTTTAAAAATGTAGATTGTTATATATTTTCAAAATTTTCCCATTTTTTAATAATTATATTGTCATATTGATGTTTTAAAGTTTTACAGATTTTGAAATCTTGTTTTTTTTCTTTTATGATTATTTCTGTTTTGGTATTATGATTTGAAAGTAATTCCCTCTCTACCAATTAAGTAAATATTTACATATATTTCCTCCCTTTAATATCTTTATAGTTCTTTTTTTATGTTTAAAGTTTTGATCTATTAGAGTTTTTTCAAATGATTAGTCACTTTTTTTATATCCCATGATTTGAACAATTTCAGTTTTGTCCACTAATATAAAACATTACTTTTATCATGCACAATATTCACATATAATGACATAATTTTCTTATTCCCTCTTTTTAAATTCTTTAAAATAATTATAAATGTTTAATGTTTATTGTACAAAAATTGATGCAGAAAAATATAAAATAAAAAGAAGAGAAAAAAAAACCATAAAAAGCATACTATTAAGCAGAGGTAATCACTGTAAATTTTTCATGTATATTTTCCCAGATTTTTCTAAGTATATACAAACAAGGAGTCTGTGTGTCTGTCTATAAGCAGACATAATAGAAGAAGTTGAGAAGCTTCCAGAGAAAATGAGACTATTACTGTCATTTACACAGTCTAATGACACACAGTTTGTTGATGTACAGCAAGTAAGGTAAATATCAATTATAAATAACTAGCCCAGGCCCCACATAGCATGTTTATCTCCTGGTTCCCACTTGGTAGGTAGCACCGATGTAATTATTGACAACATTTGTATGTTGATGGCAATGTTAGGTAATAATGAAGCATATGGATTTTGGAGCCAGATTTCCTGGGTCTGAATCAGTGCTCCAGCACTTAATAGCCATTGGACTCCTTGTGAGTAAGAGGAATGATGATAATATCTGTCCCATAGGGTCCCAGGCCGTAAGTCTCAGCTGTCGTTACTGTTGCAGTGATTATCTGGTGTAAAAGTGTAAGTATACTTGGTGTGAGGTACACATTTTTCCTCTGTACTAGAGTATAGGTGAAAGAATGCAGACCTCGGTGTTAGACTGAGTTGGTTTCGTTCCTGGATGTACTTCTCCTTAGTCGTGGGACCTCAGGAAAGTCATTCCACCTTTTGGAGTTTTAGTTTCTTCCTCTGTAAAATGGTATTTACTACACGTTTGTTATGAAAACAGGTGTGTGAAAGCCTATTTTGGAAGCTGATATATAGTAAACGGTCAACAAATGATACCGTTTTTGTTTTTAGGGTTCATGGGTTTGCTTCACAACTCAGTGACTTAGCATGGTCCTTAGTCATCAGATGTAATGCTGAACTGCTGTTAGCTTTAAATAGGACTCAGAATTTTAATATGAGCCAAGGGGTGGGGGCAGACCAATTTGGAACCCAATTAAGTTGGTGATTTAGTATTTGGAATAGTTATTTTAAATGTAATCTAAGACTTTGAAACTATTATTTTAGACAGAGTAAGGTATTTTCCCTTAGTAAGAGAATTTTTTTAAAGGCTTTGGTTTTTGGAGCAATTTTAGGTTCATAGCAAAATTGAATGGAAAATACAGACAGTTCCTATGTACTCCCACACATGCACAGCCTCCCCATTATCAACACCCCTCACCAGAGGTACATGTGTTACCACTGATGAATTTACACTGACATATTATCACCCAAAGTCCATAGTTTACATTCGCGTTCATTCTTGGTGTACATTCTGTGGGTTTTGACAAATGTATAATATATGTCCACCTTTATAGTATTATTCAGAGTAGTTTCACTGCCCTAAAAATCCTCTGTTCTCTGCCTGTTCATCCCTCTCTCCCCCTTAATCCCTGGCAAACGCTGATCCTTTTACTGTCTCCATAGTTTTGCCTTTTCCAGAATATCATGTAGTTGCAATCAAACAGTATGCAGTCTTTTCAGGTTGGCTTCTTTAGAGTAAGAAAAAAATTTAACCTCTAAATTCTGTTTGTGTAGAAAAAATATATCTGAGAAGTTTGCCCTCTTGAACTCAACATGTAGCTTCCTTCAAGGAGCTAGGAGACAGGTAGGGGATTCATGCCCCACAAGCTAGATCATCAGCAGCCCCAAGGCTTAGTAAGTGGACATGTTGCAATTGCATTAACCTTCAGGCCTTCCTTCTCATTATATTTTTATCTGTACTGGACAGAGTCCACAGTGTAGAGTTATAAATAGGGCTGGGTGGAGACACATGGGTAGGCTAATAATTAGGTGCCTCTTCAAACTTGTGTCATTAAATATTTATTCCATGTTTATTCATTGGAGAGGCTGAATCCTGCTTGGCACGCGGGTGGGGGAAGAACAGAAAAGAAAGCAGGTTGGTTGGGACTTGCACACCCCTGTTTAGCAGAACAAAACCTCACAGTTAACCAGATCCTAAAAGTCAGTTTGGGAATTATCAGTTTTTATTAAATCCCACAAACCAGTCCCTCTCCTAGTAGCTTATCAAAATATATCTTCCAGTCAGAAGCAGTTTCTGGCCCATACCTTTCTTTCCATCTCCATACACACGCAGTGATGTAGTGTCTCTTACAGATTTGTGCTCTGGGCAGATGCCAACCTAACTTGGTTGTGGAAATTACACAAAGTTGGCTTTTCCTTCTCCATTTGGAGTTGTAGTCCCTAGAGAAATCCCTCTTGGCCCTGTCCCAGTTGTGAGGAGAAGCTCTCCATATCTGCACTATTTGTATAGCTGTGATGATGTTCGCAGAAGTTGAACTGAAAAGCTCCGTTTACCACTTTCTGTTCTGCTTCCTGTCTGGGAGCCCTTATCTGGAAGGTAAAGGGTGGAAAATGAGTAGGAGAAAAAGACCTAAGGATTATGTAAAGGAGAACTTGGGGCTGGACACTCAGATGGACCAACATCTGTGAACGCCCAGAAGGCTAGTCATTTGGGGCAGAGGCTGGCAACCATTTTCAGTAAAGGGCTAGACACTATTTTAGGCTTAATGAGTCATGTGGTTTCTGTCGTGTCTACTCAACTCTGCTATTGAAGCATGAAAGCTGCCATATATTTGTAAAGGAGTGAGCATGGCTGTGCTCCAGTAAAACTTTATTTATTGACACATGTCCATTTTTAGCTTGCTGGCCACACAAAAACAGGCAGTGAGCTGCATTTGGTTTGTGGGTTGTAGTTTGTTGACCTGGTCTAGGATAATACAGGGAACCTGAAGTTTTTAAGTTTGATAGTATCTATGCTGCCTGTGTATTCTCTGCAGAGAGCCTTTTTGTGCTCACTTAGTAAAGCTGAGTGAAAAATAACTTTGGAAATGCTAAGTGAATCCAAAGAATGGAAGTTTTGCTGACTTTTGGGCAGTAGAGAAGAAGCATTTTCCCTGGAGGTTCGATGAGATAGTAGCAGCAATACGCAAAGCGAGAATGACAGGGCAATGAGAACTGGGGCGATGGCTACACCCTAGTTCTGTCTTTCATCCTCTGCCAATACCTTGGAGGTTCTGAGTTCGATTTAACAAGGGAAGCCAATCTTAATTTCTACACATGTTCTTTGATAATGAAACTATATTATTTATCTCAGAGCTCTTTCATTTCAGGTATTTTGTTGGAATTTTTCAAAACCTATTTTAGTATTTTTAGTAAGTAAATGTCACGTCAACTTTCTCTCAAAGATAATGGTCTCTTAAATTGTTGGAGCTTTAGCCTTGAGGACGGGATGTGTTGGCATATGAAATGCTTGTACTCTTAGGCCAAGAATTCATTCATTTTTAGTTGATAAATAGCTATTGTTAATAATTTATTTCATGTTTATTTAATTCACTTACTTTTGCATATTTAAGCATCTATTATAAATTTTATCAACAGGATCCTTACTACAGATTTAATGATCTTAACTACAGATGGATCTCCTTGGATAATTGGACATATAGCAAGGAATTTAAAGTCCCCTTTGACGTTAGGTATGTATGTATACATATCTCTATCTATCTATCTATCTATCTATCTATCTATCTATCTATCTATCTATTATTGTTATTTGAACTTCTCTTCCTTTTCTATCTCTACAGTCGTCTCTTGTTTTCTTTTTTAAATTGCATATCAGAGAGTTGTCCGATTAAAGCTTTGTACTATAAAAGTAAGTATATGATTCATGTTTTGATATGTATTATGAGGATGGTGCCACTGATCATCAGTCATGAAATTATGTCCTAGTCATTTTTCCAGTGGTTATAATGGAGTCATCTAGACCTAGTCAGTTCTCTTATCTGCATTTCCATCTCCCTGTTACCAGTGATCAGTAGAGAATATATATTTATAATGGTGTCAAGTAGGATCAGAGATACATTGTTTGTTCAGTGTAGTGTTAACCAGCCATTGAGACTATGGCATTAGCCTTAATGTTATGTCATGGGGCCATGAGGAAAAGCATGGTATAGTTTTCAGTAATGTTCTATGTAGCATAATGTAACCTAATTATATCTACCACCATTATTGCTACATAAAAATAATAACTCCTTCTGTTCTTTTTATAGGACTTTTTTTTTGGCTAATTATTTACTAGCCCCTTAACAGAGAAATAGAGCCAGAATATGGTGTTCAATGTCACAGAGTTACAGGCTCTTATTTCCAGATACTACTTAACATACCTCTATTAGAGGTCTCCTTTCACCTTGAACTCAACATATCCAAAATTTAACCAATTGACTTTCCAACTTAAAGCTTACTTTACATTCTAACTGCCTCATTGTTTCTCTTAATACCATTTTTCAATCTTCTGTGCCTAATGTATTTTTGGCTATCATATTTTTTCTTCATCTCCCTGTATTCAGTCTGTTTCTGAGTCTTGTTAATTTTTGTCTATCATTTCTCTTGATCCAGCACCTTTTTCTTCATTCCCAAGTTTCCACCTTTGCCTACAGCTTATTAGTGAGTGCCTGGGATTAGGCCAGAGCTGCCTAACTAAATTTTTTGCTTTGTCTTTTTATTCTCCAGTCTTTCATATGTAGAAATATTAGACCCATCTTCCCCAAATATTGATTTTACCATGACGTTCCTGCTCAGTAACAACAGCGTCTTCCTTTTGATTGGCAAATCAAGTTTAATCTTCTCTGCTTGCCTGTGAAAATACTGCTTTAATGTTGCCATTCCTGCATCCCTTCCTGCCTTCCTGACTTGTCTAGTTTTCTCCCCTTAGCTCCCTGCATCTCAATCAAACCTGCTACCTTAATGTTATTGATGCTGTTAGCACTTCCATGTTTTGGTTTTGCTCTTCCTCTTGGGGTCTACCCTCTGCCTAGGCATTTCTACTCATTTAAAAGAAAATAACAACTTTATTGAGATATAATCCACATACCATACAACTCACCCATTTAACGTGTACAATTCAGTGGTTTCTAGTATATTCTAGAAACCATCACTATAACCAATTTTAGAACATTTCCTCACCCCGCAAAAAAAAAAGTCTTATCCATTAGGAGCCATTCCCCATTCTCCATCCCTAGGCAACCACTGATTTTTTTATTCTCTCTATGGATCTGTCTCTTCTGGAAGTCTTTTATAAATGGAATCATACAACATGCAATTCTTCATGACTGGCTTCTTTCACTTAGCATAAGAATGCTTTCAGATTCATACATGTTGTAATATATTTCCAAGTACAGTAAGTCTTCACTTAGCATTGTTGATAGGTTTTTGGAAGTGAAACAAAGTATAAGGAAACCAATTTTGCCATAGGCAAATTGATATAAACAAGAGTGAAGTTCCTAAGGCATATTTCTGGTCCCCAAAACATCACCAGACTTCTATTTAAACACTCAAAGACTTCTAATATTAAACATTGGAATAAATGTAGGCTAGACATACACTTAAGAAAGATGAATAAAAATAAGTAAGATAATTATTTTCCAACCCGATATTCCCGTTCAGGGTCATGGATGGCTGGACCCTCTCCAGACAGTGCAGGGCGCAAGGCAGGACCCGCCCTGGACGGGAAACCCTTCCATTGCACGATTGCACCCACACTCATACTCACTCAGACTGGGACAATGTAGACACAGCAGTTCACCACATGCACACATCTTTGGAATGTGGGAAGAAATGAGTCCCGGAAGAAACCCCACGTGGACATGGCGAGGACATGCGAACTCCACACAGAGAGTGGCCTCCACTGGAGATTGATTCTTTTTTTTTTTTTGCCTCAATGTTATAATGAAATGACATTGACCGAAATGTTATTTGAGGACCTGCTATACTTCATTTCTTTTAATTACCAAATAATGTTTTATCATGTGGATATATCACATTTTATTTATTCTGTTCTTTAAGTTTATTTCCTTCTTGAAGTCTTTCCCATGACATACAGTCTGATAGCAGCTGTAGTCTGTCCAACAAGACTGTACTACAAAGTAGAAGAGATTGAAAGTTTTCTCTTTGTTTCTTGTGTTTTATTTAGGCTTGAATGCCAGCCAGGTGGTAGACTCCTTCATTGTAGAAACTGTTTAAGTTTCCTGTGAGGCTTAGCTGAGTGCTGGGCACATAATATTCACTGATAGATACTTATTAGCTGGTTAATGTGTTCTCTTAGATATTGTCAGTACATTTAATAGTGGGTGAAACATTTTGTGTCTATTATTTAACTTGATTCTCATGAGAACTTTGTGAAGTTCTAGAGAAAAAGTCAGTGAATGTGGAAATTATAAGTTGTGCTCATGATTTTATGGTGATGAAATATTATGAAGAAAGAAAGATAAGCCAGATCACTCGATATAAAAATGTATTAAGCTAATGCTTCTGAAAATTTAATTGGAAAGCGCTCTTTAAGGCTATATATTTTCTGTGAAGTATTTACTCCTTTAGTTCTTAACTAATAAAAAAAGACTTAGCTAAGTTAATGTTTATACATCTTGCTTTAAAATTTTTTTCCTTTTTTAGCAAATGGCAAAAAGTAAATTTGATTTTTGAGGGTGTTGATACCGTTACAGAAGTCCTGCTCAATAATGTTTCCATTGGGAATACAAACAACATGTTCAAAAGATATGTAAGTACATAATGACATCAAGTTAAAAAAAAACTATTATATGTGTTTATGTTAATTATTATTGTGAGTAGAGAAAGGTAAGTGCATATTTGTTCATGCAGACAGGTACATGCTCTTTGAAGCATTGGATAAGTTACTTTATTTCTCAGTCGCTACATTTGTAGAATGATCAAACTATTACAAACCCTATAAAGTTATTGTGAGGATTTAATGAGCTAATTGTATAAGATGATTGGCACAGTTATTGACACGTGGGAAGTATTCAACAAATGCTGTTCCCTTCTGTGTTATTTGGTGATCCAGAGTTTCATGAGAAATGACAATTGACACACCATTTAAAAAGAAAATGTTCCTTCCTTTCTGGAATAATTACATTAAGAGATCGTATCCTGATCTTTCTTCTCTTTCAAGGGTAGACTTTTCGAAACAAAAATAACTTATGACTTAGAAAGACATGCTATTCATACCAAAGAGTCAGGTTGTCATGAAGTGTCGAGGAAATCCTTGGCAGTGTTCAAGGGCCTGTGTTTATAAACAGCTAGAGCAGACATTCCAGGGTTAAGTATATTTTCTGCTCACTCTGCCTAGGACCATCATCTATCTGTCAATAAAAACAGAAGGAGAAACCTAGAAATCTTTGGGTAGGAGAATGTACTCAGTTATAACTAAAAGTTGGCAACTTAGTTATACATTTCAGAAAAGTGCTTTTTGCAAAAAAAGGCTAAACCTAAAGATTTCAATTATTTTATGCATCTCTTCCATCTTATATCTGCCTACATCTAAAATTTTATGCACGAGGCTACTTTCACATCTATTCTTTCCCTTTAATTTAGAGCTTCGATATCACCAGTGTGGTCCAAGCTGTAAACGTTATTGAGCTGCATTTCCAGTCGCCAGTGTTGTATGCGGCCCAGCAGAGCAGAGCTCACAGTAGCTACCCGGTGCCCCCAGACTGCCCTCCAAGTGTGCAGAAGGGAGAATGCCATGTCAACTTTATTCGAAAGGTAATGGTTTCACAATTGGACAGGGCTTTAACCTTGAAGGTGGGATGTGCTGGCATGTGCAGTGCTTGTTTGAAGACTCCAGTGGTATTTCAGAAGTTGGGCATCTCTTTCCGGCCCCCTTACTGGGATTCGAAAATTTTAAAAAATAAGAAACAAAAGATTATATGAATTTTGGTGGAAAATTTTTGTCTTTCTAGGTTTTTTTTTTTTTTTTTTCCTGAAGTATGCTTCAGAACTTAGGTAACATCAGATAAAGAAGATAAATAGGTGACTGGTAGTGTAACTTTAAAAATTATTTTTTAACATTTAAGTTTATCAAACTTTTCACCAGACAGTAGGTTCATATTTATTAGTGATTCTTGTTATTAGGAAGCCTTCTTCAAATATTAATTTATCTGCTGACATGTTCTTCTATTTTACTGGCAGGTTCTAAAAAATCTGAAAAAAGATAATAAAATCCGCAAGACGATATTTTTCTTTGAATCTGATCTCAGTCTAGATGACTTGGATTTATTTTAATTCAAGATTGAATTAATATGCTATATGATATTTAGTTTTTAATTTAATTTTTTATTTAAAAAATTAAAATGTGTTAAAATACACATAACACAAAATTTTCCATTTTAAGTGTACAGTTCAGTAGTATTAAGTATATTCACACTGTTGTGAAACCAATCTCCAGAACTTTTCATCCTGCAAAACTGAAACTCTGTACCCATCAAAAAATAACTTCCCATTTCCCCCTTTCTCTCAGCTGCTGACAACCACCATTTTTTCTGTTTCTATGAGTGTGACTCCTCATATAAATGGAATCATACAGTATTTGTCTTACTGTGACTGGCTTATCTCAAATGGCATAATGTTCCCAAGGTTCATCCATACTGTAGCATATGTCAGAATTTCTTTCCTTTTTTAAGGCTGAATAATATTCTGTTGCATGCAGATACCACATTTTATTTATGCACTCAACTGTCAATGGACATTTGGGTTGCTTCTACTTTTTGGCAATTTTGAATAATGTTGCTATGTATGGATGTATAAATATCCTTTGAGACTCTGCTTTCAATTATTTTTGGATATATACCCGGAAGTGGGATTGCTGGATTACATATAATTCTATTCCAAAATTTTTGAGGAATTAGCATTTAACAATAAATATAATCATTGGTTTCATTGTGAAGATACTAAGTGTATTTTTTCAACGCTTGTTAGCTACAGCCTCCGTTGAAAAATTTTGATTATTTAAGTTAAGCATCTCTCTTTCGGTTGGATGGATTTACCATTAAATTATGTTTCCTTAAGATAAGTGTTAAGGTCAAAATTATACCTCCATTTGTTTGACACAACATACCCAGATTAAATCATGTCTGAATAACCATGTGTTCATGTGGCCGTAAATGAACAGTGTATAACAGAGCAGTCAGGCATTCCATGGAACACTGGTGTACTTACAGCTCTGTTAAACTTCCGCTTTCGTTTTTTGTCTTCAGCTTCAAATGGCACAGTGGTTTTAATACTAGAAGTTGCACTTTCTCCCTCTCCTCTTCCTCGTTAACTTTCTATCACAATGAGGACTTTCTGGTCCTAATCTGAAAGTATACTTTTCAGGTCATCAGTAAAAGTATAGATATGTTATACATATACCCATGTAATATTTTTCTTCTACCTCCTATTCAGTTTGTGGCATTTAAAACATACTTTCAGGTTATCTAAATGGAATGAAGTCTTTTATCACTCAAATCAGGAATCAGGCTCAAGTTTCTGTTCTCACACTGTGTAGAACACTAACTGTGGGGCAAACTTGCCAGCAAATGAGCTGTGTCTTGGTTTCTGGCTCGATTGACCTGATCCAGTGAGAAGAGTCCTGAATTTGAGATCAAGTCAGAAATCTTGGATCTGAATTCTGGTTTTACAAACTCAGAGGAATCATAGGCAAGTTCATCATTTGTATATGGAGCCAATAATCTCTTCCTTTGCTTTCTGATTTTGATATGGGGATACAGTGAAATATCAGTGTAAATGCACTTTCCATACCATAAAGTGCTATACAGCTATTCAAAATGTAGGGAGGTGATATTATTAATTTTGGAGACTTATTTCTGTAATTACAGACTTCTATGTAACTGACAAAAGGCCTCAGCCTCGCTTGTGTGAGTTAGTGGGCTAGAGATGGGAGTAGGTGTAACGAGGAAATGTGACTCTCCATCTATTCTTTGACTCCTCTGCTTTCTCCATGTCAACACGAGTTCCCCCTTGTCTCTGCTTCCCTGTCTGTCCAGCTTGGGTGATGGGACCCATCACCTCAGCTGCCCTTTTCGCGATATTCCATACCATCCTTCTTGCTTTTCACTGATATCTCTGCCATGTTTTCTAAGTCTCTTTATCCAGATTAACCTCCTCCTCTTAAAAGTCTTATTATTCAACCCTCTCTTTGTTCTAGATACTTTTTCTCCTTTCATTTTTACCCCCTTTCTATTCTATCTCATTCATTTTTATTTCTTCAATAACCATTTGAATTTCCAGTGACTCCTAATGTTGTTTTGTTAGGCCAGACCTCTCTTCAACCCCAGATGTCCTATTCGATTGCCTCTTCGGCAGCTTCACTTGGCTGATTCATGTGGACCTAAAGCTCAGTATGTCCAACAATGTGCTTGGGGTCCAACCTGTCTCCCAAGGTGCCCTGACTTGCTGGATGGAGTACCATCCACGACAGTTGCTCAAGCCAGAAACCTGAGTTATTTTTGATACTTCTCTCATTTTCCCTCCTCCAATCCATTATTAAGTCCTTTTGAAGATGTGGATATTACCTGTTCAGTAGTGCTCTACCATCTCTACTACCATGCTTGAATTCAGTCTGTCATCGTTTCTTGCAGGAAATATTGCTCTTGTTGCCTACCCGGTGTTCCTCATTTGCTTTCCTCCAGTTAATCTTCCACAGAGCGGCCAGAGTGTTCTTTTCAGACTATTCATCACAGCACTCTCTTTTTAAAAACTCTTCAACAGTTCAGGCTGCAGGTTAAAGGACAGAATTCTAAGCTCCGTCTGCCCATGACCACTTCTCCAGTCTTACCCCACCTCTTCAGTTGTTCTCTCTTCATTTCCTGGAATGTATCACACCCTTGCACTTTGAGGCCGTGGTACATGCTGTTCCTTCTGAAAGGGATGCTTTACTTCCCTCTCCACTAAACACATTGGACGAGTGGGACTCACCCTTCAAGTTCCCATATAAATGTCACTATTATTCAGGGAATCTTGTCTTGACACCTTCTCCCTCCGTTATTTGTTCCCTGTTTCCTTTGTGTTTGTGATTATTTATTCAGTGCCTGAATTTCTTGCTGTACCCTGTAAACACTCTAAGAAGAGGAACTGTGTCTGTTTTGTATATTGATGTACTCCCAGCCTGACACATAGAATTATTCACAAATATTTTTCGAATAAGTGAAAACTTTTATTTGGCGAGGTTGTATGAAGAAAAGTGATTTGTAGCCTCGGTGGGGAAAATAATCTGCCTTAGAAGATGTTGAATATTTTTGCCCACTTCCTTCTCCCTATCCCTAGTAAAAGAATTATATATCAGGACTTACAAACTCTCCAATAAATATCCCAAGATGGTCTTCATTCCAAACATTAGAATCTGATACATGGTGAATTGGTTTTAATTCTTTGTTTTTCTCTGTAATGGAAACAAATTTATCCCTGTGTTAGATAAATAATACTTAAATGAGAGCAATTTGGCCAAATCCTCAGGCTCTATTCTACAAATGCTCCATTCAGAAAGATTTTAATACTTCCTCTGGTGCTTATTCCTTATTAAAAGCTGAACTCATAGTCTCATAGTGTTTTGAAAACAGTTTTTTCTTTTAAGAAGTAAAAATTAGAAAAGTTCTACTTGAAAGGGATTTATTTGAAGGGAACCATCTCCTGCTTTTGAATTTGAACCATTGTAAATTAATATGAAAATTGAAATGTGTCTGAAGGGGGAAACAGGTAGCCAGGCTGAATAAGACTAGATAAGATGTCTGCCCTGGCCACCTGAACTGATTGTTCTTGGGCAGTAAATTCAGAGACAAGGACTTCTGAATTCATAATTGAGGAAATTGGCTTGGCAATTATAGCTAGGGTTTCTTAAACCTATTTATAAATGTCTTTATCTTCCAAGGTATTTCTTCATTCTTTATAGTTATTACATTTAAATACAATGTAGGTTAAGGGATATTTTGGGAAAGTCTAAAAGTAACTACTGTGTTGCTTCACTGTAATATGTTTTTCAAGAATAAATGTACATCATTAAATTTTGTGTTCCTAGAACATTTCTGCCAAGTTTATGTTGCATAAATTGATATATTAGTTATCTATTGCTATGCAACAAATTATGTCACTTATCAGCTTAAAACAACATTTATCGTCACAGTTTCTATCAATCAGGAATGTGTGGCCTAGCTGAGTACCTCTGGCCCGAGGTCACTCATGAGGTTACCGGTGAGCTGTGGACCAAGGCTGTAGGCATCTCAAGGCTGACCAGGCCTGAAGTGTTTGTGCTTAAGCTCCCTCATGTGGTTGTTGGCAGGCTTCAGATTGGCTTCCAAGCTCACTTTTATGAGCCTCTCTACAAAGCTGCCTCACAACATGGCAGCTCGTTTCCCCCTTGGCCAAGATAGAGTAGGAAAGAGCACCCAAAAAAGAAAGTGCAGTCTTTTATAACAATTTTGGAAGTTATCACCTCTGTTGCATTCTGCTGGTTAGCAGTGGTTCACTAGGTCTAATCCATACTCAAGGGGAGGAGTTTCCACAAGGCCATGAATAGCGGGAGTGGGTCACTCTGGGTCATTTTAGATGCTGTATATGGGGCACACACACACACACACACACACACACACACACACACAGACACGATTATGGGCTTTAGTCGGTGTCCTTTCCTACCCCTTCCAATTTGTATGTTAGAGTCCCAATCATCAGTGGCTCAAAATATAACTCTATATGGAGATAAGGTCTGTAAAGAGGTAACTAAGTTGAATGAGACCGTTGGGAAGGGTCCTAATCCAATATGATGACCTCAGAAGAAGAGGAAATTTGGAAAGCAGAGACCCTAGGGATGTGCGTGTGTGTGCACAGAAAAAAGTCTGTGAGGGCACAGTGAGAAGGCACCAACTGCAAGCCCAGGAAAGAGGCTTCTGAGGAAACCATCCCTGACAACTCTATGATCTTGGACTTCTCAGCCTCCAGAACTGTGAGAAAATAAACGTCTGTTATTTAAGCTACCAAATTAGTGATATTTTGTTATGGTAGTCCTAGCAAAGTAATATACACTTTTATAATATTTTTAAAATAAAAGGTTTTTTATAATGTTTAAATTTCATGGTAATCAGAATCTACTTTTTTCCCCCCTTGAAATTACAGGAGCAATCTTCCTTTAGTTGGGACTGGGGGCCTTCCTTTCCTACCCAGGGCATCTGGAAAGATGTTAGACTTGAAGCCTATAATATTTGCCATCTGAATGACTTCACGTTTTCCCCTATATATGGTAAGCTCAGAGATTTGATTTCTTATTTTACTGTTTTAAGTCTCTTCTGTGTCATAAAAATTGAGTTTATTATTTGAATATGTAGATTTGCTTTTCCGAGACTTATTTTTAAAAATTTGTGGCACATTAAATTTAAAAAGGCAAAAAATATGTACAAATTGCGATTTGTCATGAAAGTTTACAAGATAAAGCAGGTAAGTAGGTGGATAGATACCTTATAACATATTTTGAAAAAGAAAGAAAGAAAGGGAAGAAGGAAGAAAGAAAGACAAGAAAGAAGGAAAGAAAGAAAGAAAACAAGAAGCTCTAAGTTTTCGTAAGCTAAGTATTCTTTCAGGGAGAACTGGGTCTACTGGTTTGTACTGCTTTTTGTTGCCTCTAGTCACTTTCAGAACTCCAGTGTGCTGAGTTCTTGATTTGCTCAAATTATCGGGCTTACTTTCTATCACTGCACATTGTTGCCTCTGACGGCCATGATATACCAGCCTTTTTAAGAGTTACAAATAAACTGGAAGGCAAACAAGGCATAAAGAAAGTTTTGTTAAAGTAAAGAATACTACTTTTTCAGTTGAAGGAACTATTCACAAGAAAGGAGCATTGATTGAATGAAAGCTCAGAAATCTCACAGATGTCAATGGCTCAGTTAAAAGTTGGTCAAATATTTGTCGAGTTCTTTGCTCAACACTGTGTTTGTTTGGCATAGAAAATAAATACAGTATGCATTCTCATTCCTGTATGTTGATTGGGTGGGGAAGGGAGATAGAAGTGATTATCAACCCAAACAGAAAATCAAAGTACAGTGAGGATTTGAAAAGATAAAGAAATCAGAGTGAAGGTGGATCTTCAAAGACAGGTTACGATGCTCAGTCCGATTATGGGCAGGCCTAACTTGATGAAATCGGTAATCAAGAATGTGGTGTCAGTATAAGAGTTCTCTTTTCTTTAGCGGCCTAGCGACCCTGGGTTGCTATTCAGTGGAACCAAATCTGTGTTTTCTCAAGGCAGAAGACAAAAGCAAACCAGAGACGGTTGATAATTGAGGAGGTCATGGTGGAATTTTTAGATGTTAACAAGGCATTAAAAAATCTAATTTCACTTGCGCCTATAAATATGGATGTTTTAGCTCTTTAGTGCTTTTCACACTGTTCTTCAGAGGTATAACCTGAACTAAGTTGTGCTCCTAAAATCTAATAATGGTTCATTCTTCCTCATCCCTAACCCATAATTTTTTTCAAGTATATATAATAAAGTCTCATTTAAGAAGGGATCTCATTTTTCGGAAAATGATTTATTGAATAGTTTTGAAGCTTAGTAAGTGTTTTAGGTGGTTAGCGAAAAATAGTGAGTTCAAGAGACCCTGCTACCTGAAAAAAGTTGAATAATACTAATCTATTTACACTAAAATTTTTGAATATGAAGCTAAACATTTCTTCCTGAATATGAATCATTAGAGTTCAGTGTGTTAGTCGCTAGTGATTGGGTGAATTTTATTTGAATTAAATTAATTTAAATGATGTTTAAAATTTAATTAAAATCTGTATAATCAGTTCCCCGTATCGACTACATTTTTAATGTTTTATGACTGCAGTATATTTTATACTAAACATAGACAAAAATGTTTCCTGTTCAGAAGATGTGCCCTGTGCATATTAAGCAGTAATTCTTATGTTTCTGATTAATTTTGTAGATTTCGATTTGGTTATTTGACGTAATAAAGAAAATTAAAGCACAGGTATTTCTTCATTCTTTATAGTTATTACATTTAAATACAATGTAGGTTAAGGGATATTTTGGGAAAGTCTAAAAGTAACTACTGTGTTGCTTCACTGTAATATGTTTTTCAAGAATAAATGTACATCATTAAATTTTGTGTTCCTAGAACATTTCTGCCAAGTTTATGTTGCATAAATTGATATATTAGTTATCTATTGCTATGCAACAAATTATGTCACTTATCAGCTTAAAACAACATTTATCGTCACAGTTTCTATCAATCAGGAATGTGTGGCTTAGCTGAGTACCTCTGGCTCGAGGTCACTCATGTGGTTACCGGTGAGCTGTGGACCAAGGCTGTAGGCATCTCAAGGCTGACCAGGCCTGAAGTGTTTGTGCTTAAGCTCCCTCATGTGGTTGTTGGCAGGCTTCAGATTGGCTTCCAAGCTCACTTTTATGAGCCTCTCTACAAAGCTGCCTCACAACATGGCAGCTCGTTTCCCCCTTGGCCAAGATAGAGTAGGAAAGAGCACCCAAAAAAGAAAGTGCAGTCTTTTATAACAATTTTGGAAGTTATCACCTCTGTTGCATTCTGCTGGTTAGCAGTGGTTCACTAGGTCTAATCCATACTCAAGGGGAGGAGTTTCCACAAGGCCATGAATAGCGGGAGTGGGTCACTCTGGGTCATTTTAGATGCTGTATATGGGGCACACACACACACACACACACACACACACACACACACAGACACGATTATGGGCTTTAGTCGGTGTCCTTTCCTACCCCTTCCAATTTGTATGTTAGAGTCCCAATCATCAGTGGCTCAAAATATAACTCTATATGGAGATAAGGTCTGTAAAGAGGTAACTAAGTTGAATGAGACCGTTGGGAAGGGTCCTAATCCAATATGATGACCTCAGAAGAAGAGGAAATTTGGAAAGCAGAGACCCTAGGGATGTGCGTGTGTGTGCACAGAAAAAAGTCTGTGAGGGCACAGTGAGAAGGCACCAACTGCAAGCCCAGGAAAGAGGCTTCTGAGGAAACCATCCCTGACAACTCTATGATCTTGGACTTCTCAGCCTCCAGAACTGTGAGAAAATAAACGTCTGTTATTTAAGCTACCAAATTAGTGATATTTTGTTATGGTAGTCCTAGCAAAGTAATATACACTTTTATAATATTTTTAAAATAAAAGGTTTTTTATAATGTTTAAATTTCATGGTAATCAGAATCTACTTTTTTCCCCCCTTGAAATTACAGGAGCAATCTTCCTTTAGTTGGGACTGGGGGCCTTCCTTTCCTACCCAGGGCATCTGGAAAGATGTTAGACTTGAAGCCTATAATATTTGCCATCTGAATGACTTCACGTTTTCCCCTATATATGGTAAGCTCAGAGATTTGATTTCTTATTTTACTGTTTTAAGTCTCTTCTGTGTCATAAAAATTGAGTTTATTATTTGAATATGTAGATTTGCTTTTCCGAGACTTATTTTTAAAAATTTGTGGCACATTAAATTTAAAAAGGCAAAAAATATGTACAAATTGCGATTTGTCATGAAAGTTTACAAGATAAAGCAGGTAAGTAGGTGGATAGATACCTTATAACATATTTTGAAAAAGAAAGAAAGAAAGGGAAGAAGGAAGAAAGAAAGACAAGAAAGAAGGAAAGAAAGAAAGAAAACAAGAAGCTCTAAGTTTTCGTAAGCTAAGTATTCTTTCAGGGAGAACTGGGTCTACTGGTTTGTACTGCTTTTTGTTGCCTCTAGTCACTTTCAGAACTCCAGTGTGCTGAGTTCTTGATTTGCTCAAATTATCGGGCTTACTTTCTATCACTGCACATTGTTGCCTCTGAAGGCCATGATATACCAGCCTTTTTAAGAGTTACAAATAAACTGGAAGGCAAACAAGGCATAATAAAGAAAGTTTTGTTAAAGTAAAGAATACTACTTTTTCAGTTGAAGGAACTATTCACAAGAAAGGAGCATTGATTGAATGAAAGCTCAGAAATCTCACAGATGTCAATGGCTCAGTTAAAAGTTGGTCAAATATTTGTCGAGTTCTTTGCTCAACACTGTGTTTGTTTGGCATAGAAAATAAATACAGTATGCATTCTCATTCCTGTATGTTGATTGGGTGGGGAAGGGAGATAGAAGTGATTACCAACCCAAACAGAAAATCAAAGTACAGTGAGGATTTGAAAAGATAAAGAAATCAGAGTGAAGGTGGATCTTCAAAGACAGGTTACGATGCTCAGTCCGATTATGGGCAGGCCTAACTTGATGAAATCGGTAATCAAGAATGTGGTGTCAGTATAAGAGTTCTCTTTTCTTTAGCGGCCTAGCGACCCTGGGTTGCTATTCAGTGGAACCAAATCTGTGTTTTCTCAAGGCAGAAGACAAAAGCAAACCAGAGACGGTTGATAATTGAGGAGGTCATGGTGGAATTTTTAGATGTTAACAAGGCATTAAAAAATCTAATTTCACTTGCGCCTATAAATGTGGATGTTTTAGCTCTTTAGTGCTTTTCACACTGTTCTTCAGAGGTATAACCTGAACTGAGTTGTGCTCCTAAAATCTAATAATGGTTCATTCTTCCTCATCCCTAACCCATAATTTTTTTCAAGTATATATAATAAAGTCTCATTTAAGAAGGGATCTCATTTTTCGGAAAATGATTTATTAAATAATTTTGAAGCTTAGTAAGTGTTTTAGGTGGTTAGCGAAAAATAGTGAGTTCAAGAGACCCTGCTACCTGAAAAAAGTTGAATAATACTAATCTATTTACACTAAAATTTTTGAATATGAAGCTAAACATTTCTTCCTGAATATGAATCATTAGAGTTCAGTGTGTTAGTCGCTAGTGATTGGGTGAATTTTATTTGAATTAAATTAATTTAAATGATGTTTAAAATTTAATTAAAATCTGTATAATCAGTTCCCCGTATCGACTACATTTTTAATGTTTTATGACTGCAGTATATTTTATACTAAACATAGACAAAAATGTTTCCTGTTCAGAAGATGAGCCCTGTGCATATTAAGCAGTAATTCTTATGTTTCTGATTAATTTTGTAGATTTCGATTTGGTTATTTGACGTAATAAAGAAAATTAAAGCACAAACTTATGAAAGCATTAGGAGATGAACTTTCTTAGTTTTTTCAGAGTTTTTTTTCATCATCAAAATCAGTGGAAATTTTTAAAAGTTGAAAAATAATAAAGAGAATAAGCTAATATATTCTGGATACTTTATGCATTTATTTGGTACAAACTATGAGGCAGCCATTATGAGAGTTACTAAAAAAATTAGTTCATAGTCAAAAAAATATATGTAATTTTTATTTAAAATAAAATATATTAATTTTTAAAATTTAAGTGCGAAATGAGGTTGGTAAAAACTAATGCAAACAGTGGCTATCTCTGTGTATTAATACTATAGATAGTTTGAATTTTATTCTTCTGCTCAACTGTCTTTTCTGAATTTCAATATTGAGCTTATATTGTATCCATAGTAAGGGGAAAAAGTATCTAAAGCAAACTAATCTACCTAGTAATTTCAGCCAACTCATTATGAAGGGCTAAACTAATTTGACTGTGACACTTTCTGCTTTCTTCCTATTGAAACTAGAAAGAGATAACATTTTTGCTTTTCGAAATGTTCAATTTATTTCTCAATTTAAAATTAGTAAGTTTACTCCTGAAGATCAAATGACTGGCCATAATTCTGCAATTTATTTGTGTATAGTATGACAGAAAAAGGCTGTTAGACTTTTAAAAATTAACTTGAAATTCCTGTGAATTAATTTACTGTGTGTGTGTGTGTGTGTGTGTGTGTGTGTGTGTGTGTGTTTTCTTTTCTGCATTCTCAGTCCTTATAATAGTGGTTGTTAAACTTTTGCACTTTTCAGCATCCTGTGATCATTTGTTTGATTTTGCCTTAAACTCAACTTCCTACATGATTTTTCACCTATTCTTAATGTTAAAGATAATAAAAACACACATTTATATTTGAAAAAAATACTGAGGTCAAAGGAAAACAAGAATCATTCCCATTATCTCTTAGGCTCTTATCATTTATTTAGATATTAAGAGGTACCAATTCATTGATATGACTTTCTATACAAGCACATTAGAACATATTGATTTGAATGGTTCATCCTTAGCCCTGAAATAGTCTAATCAGGTTTTAAGTAACAGTAGCTGTTTTAGAGCACCCATATTTTCCGTATTTGAAACAGTGAAAGACTGACCCTGCTATTGAAAAGAGAAGCTCAGATGCTTTTTATGCAGTGTGGAAACTCAGCAAGATTCTACTGTTCTTTTCCCATGGGGAGGGGGTGGGAAACTGACCCCATCTGCTGCGGGAGGGAAGGGGAAAGTCTGGGCTGGACTTGGTTTTCCAAGGTGTGGTGGAAAGAAGACAACTGGTAGGGGGGAGATGCCCCAGTTCTAGAGATTAGGACAGTTAGAAGCAAATAATCTGGCCAAAAATGCAGGCACTGGGTGGTGGTGGTGGTGGTGGTGGTGGCGGTGTGTGTGTGTGTGTGTGTGTGTGTAGAGAGAGAGAGAGAGAGAGAGACAGAGAGAGAGAGAGAGAGAGAGATTCATTTACTGATCATCTTTTCTATGCTAGGTGTTTGATATCTGCAATCTCATGTGAGTTGTTCACATTAAGCTGTACAATTTATTCGGGAGGGGTGATTGTCTAGTTTTATGAGCTTTTCATAAGGTTACATAAACATATTAAGTCCAAATATATAATAAATATTTTTGATGAAATGTTACATTGTTTAATGTTTTGTCACTACAGTTAGAAAAAATTAGTTATAGAGTTGTGCTGGGACACTTCTAGAACTTCAGAGATGCTGCCTTCCCCCACTCTCTTCACATTGACTTGCTGCCTCAACCTAGAGCACTCCTCCTCCATTCTTGAAGACCTAATCTTGAGTTAGAAGACTGAGTCTAGCTCTCATCTCAACCCTGGCCTGCCCAACAGAGGCTTGTATTGAAGGTCAGTGCTTCCCTTTGCTTACAGCTTACTACAGAGAACATAATATTATAATAGAGCAAAGCTCTGTCAGTCTTGCTTAGTACCTTCTTTGATGCATTTATTTTTGAATGCAAGCATGCATGTGTTTTTTTCTTTGCATTCATTTTGAATCACTTTTTCATTCATCATTGAATTACTTTCCCCATAAAATGACAGTATTTACCCCTGAAAATAACTTTATGGGTAGGTAGTTTGCTTGAATAATTTCTCCACTGATTAGCTGCATTGTTGCATAAAGAGATATTTTTTCCCTCTGGAATTTACCGATTTATCTTTGTTTTTGTGGGGAGATTTTGCTTTGTGTCTGTTTTGCCTGGATTTCGTCTTTGAGGATTTTGTCCTGCTGAGTAGGCAAGGAGATCTTGCTGCTTGATAAAGAAGGGGAAAAACAGCTGTTGTAACTAACTGTGAGCCTGCTTTTTCAGCTAATGCAAGCTGTTAGCTCTTTGAAAGGCAGCTGCCGAAGTCTGTCTTATAATTCTAGCAGGAGCACAGGAAAATGTCCTACGTTTGAATTTAAATTACCTGTGACTTGGTCATTTCAGCTTGTTGTCGCTGTTACTTCAAATAAGCAGGACTACCTTTTCACTGCAGCTTTTCATCGTCTATTAAAGATGCAAGAAGCAAGCAGGCAAGAGGAGGAGCTGTGAACAGCTCAGCGGGGCGAAGCTAATCAAGGCAGCTGTCTCTGAATAGCTTTTACCCCCAATGAGATGAAGCATCTTTTTTATCTTACATAAGCAATCTACCAACATTTGCAGAGCCATCCTTGGCTGACCTGAATGCTTTTCTATTTCCTTGCTAGTTCTTAACCCCTCAGATACCATCCTGGATTCTTATCTGTGACCTTTGGGTATATTTTGTTTCTTTAAGTAGATTCATCATCTTTGCTTTGTTAGGTTGGGGTGTAATTTATAGGGATTGTCAAGGTTTACAGATGGTAATTTTCAAGAAGTATATTTCCACTATTAGAAATGCTCACATAACTGTTGTGCTCTCATCAGGTAGCTTCGGTTACAAAGATGGTATTTTGACAAACGGAGGAACTGTGGCACTATATAATTATGCATTTAGTGGAGGGTCAGGCACATTCTCTCTTTGTAGATGTTCATGTTCTTTTTTACAAATAACTTCTTATTAAGAGGATAACATTTTACCGTTACAGTCCCCTCAAATGCTTTGTTTCACATGAAACATATTTGATATTTGGACTTATTACTCTGAAAGGGAAAAAGTACCATTGCTTTGGATTTTCCTTGTTGTTCATATACAAATTTCAATCAATGTGTGCCTGCTCGTGTCTTTATTTCTGGTAGGCACCTCTGAGAAAGGTGGAAGATAGAGAACACTGAAGTCAGGAAACCTGGGCCCTTTTCTTGTCCTCTGGCTTGGGAGCTTTTGAGCTAGATTCTGCGATCCAGTCTCAGAAACCTCATCTACGAAGTAACTAGGAGATTGCCAAGTTTCTTCTGCCTCTAACGTTGCCTAACATTCCATGGGTCTTTCTCTGTGTTTGTAAATTATAGGTCATTACAACCTAGTGAGGGTATAAGTGTGGGAGAACCCACTTTTTCTTGAAGCTAGGCATATGACTAAATGAAGATATTGGTACTTGAAGCTTAATTGCAGTCAATTCTGCAGTTGCTGGTATTTATGGACACACTTGAATTAATGTAACTCAGCCATCTTCTTATTTTTCTACTTTCATGTCTTGCACTTTTTTTCTCTTAGACAACCGAATAAAGCTATTTTCTTTTTTGTTTTTCTTGACCATATCTTGATAAAGAGGTAGACTGTATGGGAATGTAAAAGTAGCATATTTTAGAGGATTTTAAGGTTAATGTATTGGTCATATCTACACAAATTGGAGTTGTCTTGAAAATTGTTTTCATGAAGAATCAGCATACATTAATGCAGACTGTGTAGTTGCTTACCCTTTCTGCAGATTTCCATTTAAGTCAGACTCATGGTGGTTTGTTTGTTTGTTTTTATTTTTAAAGACACCTCACTGAATCACAGCTTTGGAAAAACCTAAAAATGAGTCGGTGGCCAGAGGCACATTGTCTTCCATCACCTAGTTTCCTCGTTGAGGTTGTGTGGAACAAACTCTAGACAGGAGTCTCTTCTGCAGGGAGCAAGACATCCGCTAGGACATCACGAGTCCTCAGGCCAGGAATGGCCCCAAGGTATAGAGAGAGCAGGTTGGCCTTGCCTGTCTACCCTGTTTGGATAAAATGTTTCTGTTTTGTTTGAGCCCAGAATTCATTTAGTCAGGGTGAGGAGAGGATGCAAAACTGGGTATAATTGAGAGGGAGATCTGGGAAGGAATTTTAAATCATTTAAGAAACTTTGAGACTTCTGGGCAAGGTGGCAGAGTAGGTGACCTTATGCTCGCTTCCTCCCAGGACTACATCGAAATTACAACTAAATTATAGAACAGCTACGCTTGGGAACCACGTGAAGACTAGCTGAACAGAACTGCTATAACTAAGGATATAAAGAAGAAGCCACGTGAAGCCTGGTAGGAGGGGCTGAGACGCAAAATGGATGGTCCCTCATCCACATATGGCAGTTAAGAATCAGAAGGGCTATCTTGGCTGCAGAGGTCCTTCCCTGAGGAGGGAGGGGTCCTAGCCCCACACCAGGCTCCCCAGCCCAGAGCACCAGTGCTGGGAAGAGGAGTCCCCATAATATCTCTCTGAAAGTCAGCGGGAATTCTGTCTGGGTGAGACAGAGGGCTGCTGGAGACCCACACATCTTAAAGGGCCGGTGCACAGACTCACTCACGTCCAGAGACCTGGCAGTGATAGTTATTTTTTAGTAAAGGGTAACTTATTAATGGTAGGAGAAACAGGATATGAAGCTATATTCTAGAAATGGAATTTATAAGACAGAGCTCTCCTTAACTAAAAATAGGTTTCTATATTTAAAAATTACCAAGTGAAAAGATGTGACCAGTCAATACCAGGAAAATTATTGATTAAGACTCTAAATGTGCTTTGTGAACCTAAACGACTTAAATTCTCCATGGTTTCCAGAAGGAAGGGTTGAACTCCATTAGGAAGAAGAAGAGAGGGCAAATAAGTTGGTATAGTATATCTGGTGATGACACGTAGGCTTGTGAATCTTCATAGTGAGTTTTTAATTCCATAGCCTTAATTCTTTCATTTAGTGTCACCCAAGGACATTAACAGAATGAGCTCTAGAGGAGTTCCAATTTACTTTAGAATTTTTTATGCTAGAAGTAAGGAAAACTGGGGAATTTTGCCAATAACCTTTGGGAATTGCATTATTTGTCTTCCTGCCAGAGGCCCTTACAAGCAGCTAATTCCCCACTGCAGAGGAAGTGATAGGAAGCAGCAAAGGAGCTTGCTTGAACTTGGTGGTTATTCATTGGTAGGACGTGCCTAGAGGGCAGAACAAAAATCTTTAGGTAGAAATTAAAGAAAAGTGGATTCGAAAACAGTGTAAAGAATGACTTGACAATAGTCAAGGCTAGCAAAAAGAGAAGGCTATTTGGTAATACAGAGGTTTTTGTCATTATAGATACTAAAGATTAGAATGAAGTTTTGGGGAATTATTCTAGGTTAGGGATCAGCAAACTTGTTCTGTAAAGGGTCAGATAGTGAACATTTTAGGCGTTTTGGGTCACATGGCCTTTGTTTCAGCTACTCAACTCTGCGTTGGAGTGCAAAGGCCACCAAAGATAATATGTAAACAAATGAGCAAGGTGTTATCTTAGCTTGCTTGGGTGGCCATAACAAAATACCATGGACCAAGGGGCTTCAACAACAGACATTGATTTCTCACAGTTGTAGAAACTGAGAAGTTCAAGGTTAAGATGCTGGCTGATTCAGTTTGTGGGGAGGGCTGTCTTTCTGGTTTGCAGATGACCACTGTTCTATCCGTGTCCTCACAGTGGGTGGGGGTCGGGGATGGGCGGGGAGAGAAAGCTAGATCTCTTCCTTTTCTTATAAGCCCATAGTCCTATCACGTTAGGGCTCCACCGTTAAAACCTTATTAAACTTAATTCCCTCCTAAAGACCCCATTTTCAGATACGATCGCATAATCGCATTGGGGGTTAGGACTTCAACATATGATTTTTTTAAGTGGGGTGCAATTCAAGTCAGTTGATATCAGTGGTGTTCCAATAAAATTTTACTTATAAAAACAGAAGGTGGATCAGATTTGGCCCAAGAACCATAGTTTGCCAGCCTGTGGTCTAAAGGGAACCAAATACTCATCAGAAAGCAGACTATGTGATCTGTCAGCATATGTCTAGTTCAAAAGTTTTATGAATCTGTGCTGTCATGATTTAGGCTCAGGCAAAAGACGTATTTGATGCCTAGCATAGCTTGATAGCATTAAAACAAATGCCCCACCCGCCCAGCCCACATAAGTCCCTCCCTGTAAAAATCCTGAGCACCACTGAAACATGGTTTTGGGAAAATTATTTGGGTGAGATTGGCATAATTTAGAGATTAAGAGTACAGTCTCTAGTTACAGACTGTCGTGGTTCATATCCAAGTTCAGCCACTTACTAGCTGTGTGACTTTAGGAAAATAACTTTCTGTCTCAGTTTTCTCATCTATAAAATGATGATAATAATAGAATTTACCTTATAGCAATGTCATGATGCTTAAATAAGGTAGTACATGTTGAGAGCATAAAACAATGCCTAGCTCATAGTAAGTTCTTGGTAAATGTATTATTATTTCTTGAAATAAGAAGCCAGAGGGAATATGATAGGGAGCTGAAGGTCATATAGCTTTCAAAGATTTAGGGATATTTTAGAAAATAAAATGTTGGATCAAATTGGAGTGTGTGTTTCTGTTTAAAAACAATAAAAATGCCATAAAAGAAAAACTGCGAGTCTTAGTATATACTTGGTAATAGAAAAGCATCTTTAACAAAGAAAAAGTATGGTTGTCTTGATATATTTTGCTGTATCTTAGAAAAACTTGGAGGAGGCTGTCGTTGGGTAAACTGCAAAATTGGCTGGATCAGAACAAACCTAATTAAGGGGTCATCAACTAGTGTTCCTAAGAATGAATCATTTAATAAATAGAATAGTTCTTAGGTCTGGGATTAGGTTTGCTTCAGTGTGCATCAAATCCATTTATATACTTTTGACTGATGTGAGATGCAAATGATGAGATGTGGTATTATCATCCTTAGAACAGGTCTAGTATAGTTCTGCATTTGTAAGGATTGCCAGTTATAAAGTCTTAGGTCATTGATCGGCACACCAACTTTTATGATGATGAAACTGGAAAGTTATCAGTTCCCTCCTTATTTGTTGGAGAAGGGTCCCTAAGATACTTCTCAGCTGATAACTTCCCGTTTCTTCAGAGAGAAAAACAGAAGCCACTAATGGACGTTCCCCCAATTTCTTATCATGAATCTGGCCATAAACTCAAGCACCTCAGCACTCCCTTACAGTGGCAGTAAAGAATGAGAAATTTCATCGGTGTCTCTGACACCCTTCCCATCCAGCCTTTTCGAGTACTTTGTAACTGGTTTTTCCTGTGTAACCTAGAAAATATGGGTCTACTTTTCCACTCTGCTCTTGCCCAAAGCTTGCTTTGGCATACTGTATTACTTAAAAACCCAAACCAAATCACAAATCCAATTCTGGAGATATTAAACAAACGATGTAAATTAAATGGATAGTGAAGGGAAGGGTTATATCGCACATGCATAATTTAAAATGCTAATTCAAAACCCTATTGAAACATTCTGCCCCATCCCCAAATTCCACTTCCAAAGTCCCATTCCTTAGGCAGCTGTCTCATCTTTTTCTCCCCCATAACCTTCCTTCTCAGCCTTGCTCCCTCTTCCTTTTCTTTTCCTCCTCTCCATTCCTAGAATTTCTGTCTGTGCACTTTCCATGTCCTTTTGTACAGACAGAAATTTCGTGTCTCTGCTTCTTCCATTTGCATCCTGTATATCATTGCTGGGACCCTTAGTGATTTTTTTTTTTTTTTTTTAATGCAGATCTGATCATGTGATCCTTTTTAATGCAAAATCTTCAATGGTTTCCCACCGATCTAGTGTGAAATTGCCAGACTCCTCAGGGATCCAGCATGCGCTGGACCCTGCTTACCTCCCCAGCCATGCTGGTCTCCCTCACCAGTTTCTTCATTGCTCAAGTCCTTGTTATGGTATTATTTATTCTTGCTTGTGGCCCTTCACTTTGGCTGTGCTCAGAATAGTTGTTTTCCTCCAAACTTAGTTAAGGCATCCTTCTGGGCTCAGCTAGATACCGCTTTTACATGAAGACCTTCCTTCACCCTCTGTAAGTTAGGTGTTCTTTCCTGTGAATATCTTCTCAGAATAACCTTTTACTTCTCCCATCGTGGTATTATCACACTTTTGTACTTGTCTATATCCCATTAGACTTAACTCATGAGTTCAGGGCCAAGTTTATCATGGTCACCATTTCATTCCCATCACTTAGCTAAGTACATGGCACATAGAAGATTCTCAGTAAATATTTCTTAGATAGATAATCTACATTTAAAATATATCTTTACTTTTTCACATCTAAGTTTATACCTTATCGTATGGCTTAAATATCTTTAGTATTTTTCCTTTATAAAAAGGAACAAATGTGTATCAGTCTTGGAAAATGTATGTTACCTTTTCATTTGTAATTTTCTATTTGTGACTTATGATTATATTTTCAGAGTAGAAGTATATGTAAAATATATAATTCTAGTTGTTCTTCAGGATGAAAGATTAAACTCTAAAGATTAAAAGAGAATTTCCACCAAACTTTTTATCATGCCAGCATTTATAATGCACTTACTACTTTAGAAGCTACTTTGGTTTTTTCTTCAGTGAATCCTAAGAAGTGCAGTGATAATGCTTAGCATTATATATATATATATAATTTTTTTCTTTTCTTTTCTTTTTCTCTTTATGTCTTAGATAACCATGCCCAGGAGTGGAATCTTGAAATAGAGTCTTTTTTTGATGTTGTCAGCTCAAAGCCAGTCTCTGGTCAAGTGATTGTAGAAATCCCTAAATTGCAAACACAGCAGACATACAGCATTGAACTTCAGCCTGGGGAAAGGATTGTTGAGCTGTTTGTGAAAATTAACAAGGTGAATGATTGTACTTCATGAGAAGCATTAGATGAAAAGCAATACTGTTCAAAAGAAATGGTTAGAAAAAAGAGTCTGAGTATTAAAAAAATGTATTTTTTCCATTTTCTCCTTCACTTTTAACCTCTCAGATATATATATATTTTGTGTGGGAGCTAAGGAATGATTTTTCAAGATTTTAAGATAGAAAATGGAGAATATGTGTTAAATTTGGCATCCTTTCCTCTCAGGAAACCAGGAGTGTTATATATTAATTTGTTTGCAGTATTTGCAGTATTCTAATCCAAAATATGTTCTAAGCATCATATTTAAACACAGTGATTATTTTTGGCACTTGTAAATTATTATGAATATCGGTGCCTATTCTACATGCAGAATTCTAATTCTAAACTCATGATCTTTCATGGGTAGCAGTGGGTTAGATTTTACTTTTTCAAATTCACAATTTTGAATGGAAAAAGATGGAGCAGATCAACATTCAGTAACTGTTCAGATAAAGTAAGAACTCAAAACAGTTTCTAGTTCTGGGCTTAAAAGAAGAGTCAACTTTGAAGTTCAATTTTAAATGTTAAGAATGTGGAATAAATGTAAACTTGAGCTATAGAAATGGGAAGAGTGGTTTTTTGAATGCCCGTGTGTTATTCTTTTCTTTCTTTTTGGTGTATCAATCTGTGCTAAACTCCTAGCATATTGATTTTTAAATATTATCTATGGGTGGTATAATTTGGTATATATAGGGAGGGAGAGCTATATTTTTTAGAACCTAGAATTTCTATGAGAAATTGATATAATGCTCTGAATCAGTATATTATTATGCTGAAAATGTGCCATAGATTACTTGGAATGACTTATGTTATTTCTTAAAAGAATATTACTGTAGAAACTTGGTGGCCTCATGGACATGGAAGCCAGACTGGGTACAACATGACAATTCATTTTAACCTGGATAAAGGCTTAAAGTTTAAAAAATCAGCTAAGGTAAGCAAATACTTTAAAATATTTTGTGAAAAAAATGTATTTCTTATTAAAAGATTTTTGTAGGAATAGAAGAAACCAACAAAACTCCTGTAACCCCACCACTCAGAGATAATCACTAGTAACCGTTATAGGCATTCAAAAGCTTGTGTGTGTGTGTGTCTGTGTCTGTGTCTGTGTGTCTGTATGTGTGTACAGTAAGTCCTCATTTAATGTCATTAATAAGTTATGCAACTTAAGCAAAGCGTTGTATAATGAAATCAGTTTTAACATAGGCCAATTGATATGAATAAGAATTAAGTTCCTGTGGCATCTCACCAATGTTATAATGAAACAACGTTGAACAAATGTCTTTATTTGAGGACTTGCTGTATTTATATTTTAAAATGGATCAAACTTTACATATCTTTCTTTGGTTTTAGTTTTTCATATAATTTATATAATTCATATAATTTATTTTTTCATATAATTGTAAGTTTATCGTGGCTCCCAAGGGACCACAAAACCAGCGTACCTGGAGGCTGGTACTAGACCACAACAGAGCAAATCCTGACTAGTCCCATAGGTGGTCTCAACAAGTACACAAGCCTGCTGGGGCAGATCCCACTCAGTGGGGTCAGCCCCCACACAGCAACTTTTACCCTGTGGGTGCAGCCAGTTCCCACAATTTGTCAGCCTGAGCGTTAATCCCATCCACTGATGTACTAACACCAATAAAGGCTTAGCCACAACAGAAGATCATGTCCAGAGCCCCTGGCACAGGTGATTAGGGAGAGTGTGCCACTGGGCCACTCAGGACACCTTCCACGTTATGCCCTCTGGCCAAGGCTGAGAGATGAAACAAGTATTCTTAATTGTAAGTTTATATAATTTAATTTATTTTTTGTTTTTAAATATAATTTATTTAATTGTAAGTTTATGTAATTTAATTAAATATTTTTTAAAATTATGGTTGACATATGATATCGTTAGTTTCAGGTATACAACATAGTGATTGGACATTTATATAACTTATGAAGTAATTACTCCAATAAGTCTAATATTATTATTTTGTTTATATTTTTCTACTGTTTTAAAATTGTACCTTATATCAGAGCAATCCATATATATATCATTTCAAAGCTCAAGTATTACCAAAAGGTTTATATGAAAAAGAGGATCCCTTGCCCAACTCTTTCTATTTCTATTTTCTACTCCTTAGGATCAATATTTTTTAATTTTTACTTATTTCTTTTGTTTATCTTCATTTTCCCCAAATAACATGCTTCTACTGGTGTTTTATAATTTTTCAGTTTCGTATATTATCATTATCTATCGATTTCTGACCTAGAGGAGGACATAGCTCTCTTACGTGATTCTCTGATGATCCCTTCTTGGCCCCTAATGTACACATTTTGCCTCCTCTGCCCTCCCAACATAGTCGAAGGCCATTTTTGTTAACTCAGTATTCAGTGTTTACCTTATTACATTATGAAAATACTATTCCAAGCTGAACCACATGGTGTACTAAAATTATATTTCCTTTCTTGTGCAACTTTCTGTTTTCCTTAGAGTTAATAATTGCCTCATGTTTCTGGTTGCTGTTTTCTCTTTACTTTCCTCTAAATCATATACAAACTCTATGATATATTTGAAATACCACACTCACTAGGTAATCTGTCCATTATTTATTATTACTACTTTTACTCTTTTAATTTTTGTTACTTCGTTAAGCTTTCTCCTAGAGCCATTTTCTCATCTCCCTGATCTGGCTTGATTACTCTCTGGACCTTCCACTTAACTGTTGTCCTGGAACTTCCTTTTATTATCATTATAGGACTTACCTTCAGCTGTCTTCTAGGAATTTTAGTTATTTCCTTCATCTTTCTCTGGATTGAACATGGAACCTTGTTTCTTTAGATCTATCCTTCTCTTTTCTTTTTTGACTTTCCATTTTTGGTGAAACACTTTTTAAAAATATTAAATTTATTGGGGTGACATTGGTTAATAAAATTATATGGGTTTCAAGTGTACAATTCTACAATACATGCATTGTGTGTTTACCACCCAAAGTCGTATCTCATTCTGTAACCATACATTTGTCCCCCTTTACCAATTTCTACCTGCCCCCTCCCTCCTTTCTCTCTGGTAACCACCATACTTTTATCTGTGTCTATGAGTTTTTCTTTGTTTGTCTTGTTAGTTTGTTGCTTTCAGTTTTATATTCCACATATGAGTGAAATCATAAGGTTCTCAACTTTCTCCTTATTTTGCTTAGCATGATATTATCAGGATCCAGCCATGTTGTTGCAATCGGCGGTATTTCATTTTTTTTTTTTTAATGGCTGAGTAATATTCCATTGTAGATATGTACAACATCTTCTTTATCCAATCATCTATTGAAAGACCTTTTTGTTGTTTCCATGTCTTGGCCACCATGAATAATACTTCAGTGAACATAGAAGTACATATATATTTATGGATAAGTATTTTCAAAATTTTTTGGGTAGATCCCCAGAAGAGGGATTGATGGGCTGTATGGTAATTCTATTCTTAATTGTTTGAGAAACCTCTGTACTGTTTTCCATAGTGAACTTACCAATTTACATTTCTACCAGCAGTGTATACGGTTCCTTTTTCCCCACTACGTCTCCAACATTTGTTATTACTTGTCCTGTTGATGATAGCCTTTCTAAAACTTGCAAGGTGATATTTCGTTGTGGTTTTGATTTGCATTTCCCTAATAGTTAGTAAAGTTAGCATCTTTTCATATGTCTGTTGGCCGTTTGTAGGTCTCCTTGGGAGAAGAATCTGTTCAGGTCCTCTGCCTATTTTTTAATTGGATTGTTTGTTCTTTTCTTATTGAGGTTTATGAGTTCTTTATGTATTTTGAATATTAGTCCCTGAACCACTTTTTTCCATAGATTCCCGGACCTAGATGTGTGGGAGATAACATTTGGAGAACTTGTAAAGATGAATATATATTGTCTATCCTCACAGTTACTTGATAGTTGGCTGTATTTAGAAGTCTAGATTGGAAGTCATTTTCCTTCAAAATTTTGAAGCTATCACTTCATTATATTTTAGCTTTTAGTGTTTTTGTTTTGAAATGTACTTACATTCTAATATCTGCTTTCTTGTATAGAACTGTTTTTGTTTGTTTCTAGAAGCTTTTAGAATTTCTTTATCTCTGATAATTTAAAATTTGAAACTTTGAAATGAGTAGATTTTTGTTGTACTACTTATCTTGTGAGCTCTTCAGATGTAGAAACTCAATCTGAAAATTTTGTTGTATCTTTTATAATTTTACATACATTATTTTGTTTTATTTTTCTGGTACAACTATTAATCAGATATTGGACTTCTTGGACTGAGCAATATTCTTAGACTTTCCCATATATGTTCCATCTTGTTTTTAAAATTCTATCCTCTGGGATATTTACTTGATTTTATATCCAATTTTTAAAATTAGCTTTTTTATTTTTATCACTTAAAATTTTTTCTAAAGAGTTTTTTGTTATTTTCTTTTAAAAATTCTAGCCTATTTGTATTTCATGGTTATATTCTCATATCTTAGCATGTTAATTACTATTATAAGTTTTTTGGAGTTTTTCTCTGCATTGTTTTTGTTTTCCACATTCTTTTATTTCTTCTATTTGTTTTGTTCTCTGTTTTTCCCATTAGAGACTTTCCTCGAATATCCGATTGTCCTTGGTATCTATTCATTCTGAAAATTAAGGCACAGAAATGCAGATGAGAAACCCTATATGTGCTTCAGTGTTCAGTATTTATGTTCAAACCCAGCTTTATCATGTGGTGATGCCCACATGTCAGTAGCTATAGATTGTGTGTGCGTGTGTGTGTGTGTGTGTGTGTGTGTGTGTGTGCGCGCGCGCGCGCGCGTGTTTAGTTTTGCCAGTGAGGACATTCTCCAGTCTCTTGCTTGGGAAATATAAGACTGGTTGTTACCATTTAGGGAGTGTGGTGGCAGCAGGGGATTGAACTTCTGACCGTTGAGCCCAGAGTTTCATTTATTCCCTCTTGCAGTGGGCTTCGTATCCTTAAGCCTCTCTGATTCTGAAAGGCAAAATGATAGGTGAGCTTCAGAATCCCTTCTCCACAACAATGTACTTGAGTTCTGCTATTAGAATTAAAACATCTTATAGGTCATTATACATAAAATCGCCTCTCTATGTCACTTTAAAAATTGTAAAACTGAGCCATGATTGGAACTGAAGCCATCTAGAGGGGACAGTGGGGGAAAATAGCCCCTGTCTTCTAAAGTAGTGCTCTCAAAGAACCTGTAGAGAAGGACCAGTCTTCTCTCCTCTCCCCATCTCTCAGAGACTGATATTAAAAAAAAAAATACAGTAAAAACGAGTCCTCCTGAAAACATAACCATCTGTTTTGCCTCTGTATTGATGAATAAGCCTTATGGTAACCTTAGCTGGAGGATAGTGAAAGGAAAAATTTGACTTCGGTCTAAAGAAATTACTAGCTCCTGCCCAGTTTGGGATGTAGCTTTATCAGTTTGGGAAACCAACTTGATTTTTTTTTTTTTTTAAATAACAAAAGAGAAAGTTTTGTGTGTAAGTGGTAATGGGATAGGCTATTCTGGGTAAATGAGCAAAAAAACCCCCCAACTTCTGTTTTTTGCCATTTTCTGCCCAGGTTAATTGAATATTTTTATCCTACTAATTGGTTATATTGAATTTTCTAGGTAATATATATTAAAGGCATAATAAATATTTGAATAAATATTCTCTTTAGCATAACTTATTTTGTAAGATTCTCCCAAGTATTCCCTATATTAGGTCAATATTTTTGCTAAAAGTAAAAGAAAGTATTTGCTGTTTATATTTGACTTGGCATCAAGACTCTCTAATTAAATTATTGCAGAGAAATAGAAAAATAATGTAATAATATGTATTCTACAATTAGAAATGGTATTGCACAGTTCCCAAGCCGGAAGAGTTAAAAGATTGCCCCTAGCTATTACAATTAGAAAAATAATGAGAGATTTCCTTATTTTCTTCTTCTTTAAAATTTTACTTTTTCTTTGTTTCTTGAGTTCTCAATTTCATCTTTGTAGTATCTACAGGCCGGCCTATTTTTTATTATTAGTATGATCTGGTAATTCTATACAATATCGGTGATAAAATACTCCCCTCTCCTCAAATATTTTGTTTAAGTTTTACCCATGTGTACGATTATTCTTGAGTTTTAATGACATATGTAGGCTTTAATTTAGCACATTTTTATTATTAATTCTTTAATAAATGTTATATTCTACATGGAAGTAAACTTGGAGAACTCTTACTTATATAGTTGTCCCCAGGCTCAGGGAGACTCAGCTTCCTTCAGTCATTTTGAAAGTAAGTTCATAACAGTATGAAGTCATTTAAACTTATTTTGGCTACAGTTTATGTTCCCAGTCCCTGTCTTATTACATATTTTTGCATTTAAAAGTAGATTAGAAATAATGATAGCACAGTGATTATAAAAAAGAAGAAATTCAACATGAGTTACTTTAGTGTGACCTCTTGGAGTTTTTATTTTTATATTTACAATTTAAAATAGAAAGAAATAATTGATAAACTGGACTTCATTAAAATTAAAAACTTCTGCTCTGCCAAAGACGATGTCAAGAGAATGAGAAGATAAGTCACAGATGGGAGAAAATGTTTGCAAAGGACACATCTGTTAAACAAAATACACAAAGGACTCTTAAGAATCAACATTCAGAAAACAAGCAAGCCAGTTAAAAAAATGGGCCAAAGACCTTAGCAGAAACCTCACCAAAGAAGACATACAGATGTCAAATAAGCATGATGCTCCATATCATATGCCATCAGGGAAATGCATATTAAAAACAACAATAGCATAGCACTTTATACCTATTAGAATGGCACTCAGCACTGACAATATCAAATACTGATGTGGATGTGGAGCAATAGGATCTCTCATCCATTGTTGGTGGGAATGCAAAATGGCACAGCCACTTTTGAAGACAGCTTCTTAAAAAATTAAACATACACTAACCATAGGATCCAGCAGTCACACTGCTTGTCATTTACCCAAAGGAGGTGTAAACTTATGTCCGCACAAAAAACTGCACATAGATGTTTATAGCAGCTTTATTCCTAATTGCCAAACCTTGGAGGGCACCCAGGCAAACTGATAAACTGCAGTCCATTCAGTCAGTGGAATACTATTCAGTGCTAAAAAGACATGAGTTATCAAGCCATGGAAAGAGATGGAAGAATCTTAAATGCATATTACTAAGTGAAAGAAGCCAATCTGAAAAGACTACATATGGTGTAATTCCAAGTATAAGACATTCTAGAAAAGACAAAACAATAAAAATCAGTGGTTGCCAGAGGCTTGGGGAGGAGGAAGGGATGAATAGGTGGTGCACAAAGGATTTCTAGGGCAATGAAACTACTCTTCATAATACTATAATGATGGATACATGTCATTATACATTTGTCTAAACCTATCAAATGTACAACACCATGAGTGAACCATATGTAAACTATGGGTGATTATGATTTGTCAATATAGGTTCATCAGTTGTAACCAGAGTCCCACTGTTGTTGGTAATGCCAATAATGGGAGAAGCTATGCATTGTGGGGGCAAGACATATATGAGACATTTCTGTACCCTCCCCTCAATTTTGCTGTGAACTTTATACTGCTCTAAAAAAAGATAAAGTCTGTGTTTAAAAAAATACATAAAATAGAGAAAAGTGTGAACTGGGATGTGTAATATGTAATATTTTACTTGGTTTATGCATATTTGAGTTCATATGTGAAATATTTTACTAATTTTAATACTTTTATAATTGAAATTTATTCTTTTAAAATTTGTTAATTGTTTTAAAACCAAAGAAGGAATCCAAGTAAAATATGACATCAGTGGTATGTTTTAGTAGTGGCAGATAAAAAAACCAAAATACCTTAGAATTCTTTTTACTAGCCCTCCAGATGCTTCATACACAGAGCAAGTGTGTGAGTTAATCAGATATGTTCATATCGAAGGTGGTAAAGTTGAAGTAAAGAAAATGTTCTTATATTTCTGGAAGGACTGCTGCTGAACGTAAAGAAGATATCTTGAAACAACTGGATTGTTGTTTCATCAACCTCTGTTGCGGTCGGCAGTATCAGTGCTGCCTATGTGGCCAATTTACAGTGGAGTCCATACAAAAATCCAAGAGATCGATCCCAGATTTTATTTCTGCCTCCTGGAAACTGTTCTTTGAATCTTGCGGAATTTGCTCTTTTGGAAACAGTTCTTCATGTGCGACGTTTTCAGACCCTTTGGAAAAATTTTATTCATTCTTTTTAATTTCACCTCATCATTGGAAAAAGCACAGAAAGTCTTTCCTAGACAAGATGGAATGCTCATTATGAAGCTCGGGCACAGTAAAGCTAAATTTTGAAAAGTTAACCTCAACTCTGAAGTACTGCATGATCCAAAGAAAATGTAGACACGTGAATCAGCCCAGATTTTGTCCTCTGCTAGTGCAATTTTTTCCTTCTGAATTACATTTTTTTCCTGGTGTTGAATTTTAGATGAGGTTAATCAGATACAAACATATTTGCAAATTGCTAGAGTCTGCCTTGAACAATGTACAGTGAAATACCAAGCTTTAAAACTCTTTGAAGATAAGTGCAGAAATTTTGGTGCAGGCTATTTACTATGCAATAACAAAATATTAGGAAATAGACATTTACACAGAAAAAAAGAATCAAATTTTGAAGAAGAGTGCCAGGAAAAACGATGAAAGATGCTGATCTCACATTGCCTGGAGAAATCAAAATAGCAATGTTTAATACTCCAATCATCTTCGCCAAGAACTGGACACTTGTTCTCAAGCAATGGATCAAATGATGTCCTGTTCGCTATCATTCAGCCATTTTTTCTCCTGATATTTCAGAAAAAGTACTTGAGAAGTGGAAATTTTTCGACCTCAGAGGCATGTGTAAGCAGTTCGAATGGATCCCAGAGAAACAAAGGCATGGATAGTACTGCATTTTTTGGAATTTAATGTGAAGTGGAATTTTTATGAATCACTGCCAGACTTATCTTTCTTTCTAATACTTTCCCAAAATATTTGTATATCTTTGGCTATATTTTAAAAAACATTCCTAAATTAAAAGTAATTAAAGTTATTTTTCATCGACGATGCAAGGATTGACAAATCTGGCTATATTTATAGAACATAGATATGCAGAGCAGATCAATTTTGACAAAGTTCTTGACATTTTTAGAAGTTAAGGTTAAAAATAGCAAATATTTTTCATTACTGTAACATCAATATGTAGATGTTATTTCCTTTTTTCGAAGACATTAATGTAATGAAATATATGAATCCATTACTTTTTCTTTTTTATATTTATTTTACTAAAATGGCATGATTATTCAAAGTTAAACAAAAGAAAACTTCGAGCGTCTGCATCTTTTTTCTAGTCGTTATCATTATTCATTTAATTTCATTATTAATACTGATATTAATTTTGTCATATAGAAGAAGAGATGTTAAAAAGTGATGCTATCTAGTGTCCATACGCTAAATATACATTTGGCTACAAAGATACATCAGGTAACGATGCTGATGTAAACTCTAACCTGTCAACTCTGGTTGTGTTATCTGCAGACTTCTAGGGCACAACAGAGCTGGCCTTTCTTGTATCATCTTGCAAAGGCCTGTTTGAGGAGAGCTCTTGGTGGGGTTTCCAGCATTTGTTTTCTCAATACTTCTGCCTATTAGAGCACTTTCAAGGCACAGAGAAATGTCTTTGTCTCTAAAAATGCATGATAGTAGATGTGCAATGGTTTTAGCAGGTTGTGTTTTGAAAAATATTTCAGGTAATATTTGCCAGGGTTTAGAAATAAGTGTGTGTGTGTTTTTAAGAAAATTACTCTTTTGAAAATCTAGTGATTTTATGACAGCTTTTTGAGTATTTGATTACAGAAAGTTGAGAAGTAATACTCAGTTTATGAACCAATGATTGATTACATTATCATCTGTTTGGTTTCTTCAGAGAAGAAATTTGAGAAGTAAACTATTTACTTACCAGTCGCACACCTATTAAGCCCTTTAGTTAAGATATTTCTAAGTCTTGTCTAAAAAATTCATCCAGCTATCTTTTTTACTTTTTAAGTTAATCCTGCTATTTTAGAAATGAAATCATGAAGCTAAAAAACTCAACTAATGAATTGATTGCTAATAAAACCTTCAACTCTAAAAAAGTTTGGAAATTAAAAAAGTTAAAATTCAAACTGCTCGACTTACACATGTAGATTCTTCTATATGTACACCTTTATTTCACTTTTAGACAGTAATTTACTTTGTTGGACTGTTTAAAATGGTTTTTGTCTTGTAATAAGACAATATGTTCACTCTGGATGTAAATATGTGTTACTCAAGGGTCTTTTCAAAAACCTCTTTCAGAGCCCATTATTTTCTGTGAAGTAAAATACCTGTTATAGAAGAAGGCTTCTATGTTGTCTACCAAGACTGCCAGAGGACATGGAGAATTACTGACACTAATCACAGACCCATCAGCCTTTAACCTGTCAAAGAATGCCCAGAGGGAAAGGTGGCTGGTAATTACTGATACTCTTTTGAGGCACTCTCAGGCGGTTTAGGGTTTACTTTGACCTGGGTCATAAAATTGTTACTGCAGGAGTTGGGAGATAGAGAAAATTTGCACAGAAAAGAAAAAACATGTTGGAAGATGTGTTTTATCATTAATATTATTTGTAGTATTAATAAAGAAATTAGTGGTTCTCAAAACTTTTGGAATCAGAACTGTTTTATATTTGTAAAAATTGAGAACCCCAAAGTGATTTTATTTTATGTGAGTAAATTTTAAAACTGAAAATTAAATATTTTAAATCATCATAATAAACCCACAACATGTTACTATATGTTTTATTTAAAAAATAAATGTATTTACAAAGTAAGACATTTAGTGAGAATAATGACATTAATTTACGTTTGCAAATCTCGCTAATGTCTTGCTTCATAGAAGACAGCTGGATTCCCATCAGCTTCTGCATTCAGTCAATTTGAAATATATTGGTTTCGTTGAAACATATGAGGAAAATCTGATCTCACACAGATAAGTAGTTGGAAAGGAGAAGAGTGCTTTGATAGCCTTTTCAGATAATTGTGGATATTCTTTTTTAGTACAAGAAAACTTAACAACTGGTAGTTTCTTAAAGGTTAGCTGCAATGTAGAATCTGAAGCCATTTCAGTGAACTCTGTTACATTAAAATTTATTGGTATATCTTACACCCTTAATCGAGATTCCATGTGTGATAATATCATATAATGTATTGGTTATTTGAAAAATGTTGGTGACCTGAGAGTTCCAAATGTTGAAACATTTCATTATATAATATACCACATTTAGAAGACTTTGATATGTCAGTTCATTTTTTTCAGCATTTTTAGATGTAGACAGTGTGGCTATAGGTTGAGAATGTTGTCTTCTAATTCCATTTTAAGACAACGATTCATTCTTAAATTAGGAAAAAGTATATAACAAATTTTCTTTTAGAATGAGAGGAAATAGTATTAAACTCTAACATGAGTTTCATTAATATTAAAATTTGTTTTTATTTGGAAACTTAAAAATATTATTGTGAGACAAGTTAACAAAAAGTACCAAATCTTTTTGTGTTTCTATGTAGGTTGCAAGGGAAACTTTGGGATTTAAAATAAGAATTTATTGAACAATAACAAAGTTACAGAGATTATAGCAGGAACAACTAGAGATAGCTCTTAAGAGCCCAGTAGAAGTATTGAGAACAAACTGAGTTAATATCTGAAAATAGACCTCATCACACCCTAAACCTCTACTGTAGAAACTGGAACAACCCAGAATACACAAGCGTACTTTCTGTTAGCTGTCAAAACACTGATGTCATCATACATCATGTAGCTTCTGCAGAATTCCGCTGTATACTCAAAAGAGAGTTAAGGTAGATAAGGCAGATGTTTCAGCTTTACTCTGAAAATAGTTTTGAACTCAAGGACCCTTGAAAGGTTCCCAGGGATCCCCTTTGATCCCCTGGTCACACCTAAAAAATTGCTGTTCTAGATGTTTGAATCTGCCATCAAAGTGTTTTAAAAGTTACCTCTGAAAACCACTATGCTTTTTTTACATATTACAACCCTAAAGCAATCGTGATAATTGGCAAGACCCTTCTCATCCAGGTCTTACTGTGTCTTCTCATAAAGTTAACTCTGATATGTTTTGATAGGTCATAGTGAGGGCAAGGGTAAGAAAGTGGAAGAATGGCAGGTACTTTTTATTATATATAAGTTGATTAATTATTTTAATTAGAGAAGAAATACATAATCTTAGTTCAAAGCTAGGCTTTTTCGGTGTAGAACCATGTTCCTCATTCCTTGGTCCAGTTTGTGGCTGGAAAGAATGAAGATTGGGATAAAAACATCAATCTACTCTATCTAGGGTCTTGCTGTTCATACTTAACTGTGGGAAAACCAGGCTAGACTGTCACGGGGACAAAGGTCTGAGCTTCCTCTCGTGTAGCAGTGATGACATTGGAGTGTGTCTCCTATCCCATCTTATGTCTTCTGTCTCCAGTTTACCTCTCTAGTTGCATACCGGAGCTCTCCCAAACACTGAGTTTAATGTGTGCGATAATTAGGATTAAATTGCATATTAAACAAAGTGATTTTGCAGTAATGTGCTAATAAGATTGGAAAGTTGTTAAATTATGAAATACCTTGTGCTATATTTCTTTGATTCTAAGGTGCACATTTTGGTATAGTTTGGATATGAGAATGTGTTTTTCAATCAAAAATACATTAGTTTAACTGGCGGCAATTCCCCTCGCCACTGCCATTTTTGTGAAATAGTATCAGTTTTAATTTTGAAATGTTATCTTCAAATATATTTTTTTGGTTGTAATTACAAATGCTTGTTTCATGAGTAAGACTACAATATATTTTAGTCTTAAATGGCTTCTATATTTTTTTAAAAGAACGAAGATATCTGGCAAAAATTGTTATATGTATTTTTTCTGAAATGTGCACTTTCATTCTCAGTGCTTCATAGCAAATAGGAAATTAACATTAAAGTGTGTTTATGTAAATTGTACAATTTGCTTTTTTTTTTTTAAAAAAAATCTCTTGCTTATGTTTTCAATTTGATTTTCAGTATTTAATTCTGTTCATAATAGGTTTATTTTAGGACAGTGGAACTGATAGAAGAGCCCATACAAGGGTCTCCTGGTCTGAGTTTCTACTTCAAAATTAATGGATTTCCCATATTTCTGAAAGGATCAAATTGGATCCCAGCAGACTCGTTCCAGGATCGAGTAACCTCTGATGTGTAAGTTATCATCTTTCTTCTTCCTTTATTAACAGTCCCACAAAGCTTAAGAGTTACTCATTTTTACTTTCTTTAGTTCCAGTGGAAGGAACCAAGGTGTAATATGGAATTCTAAGATGATGGAAATTTTAGAATGGAAAGGATTTTTAAATCATATATTCCATTCTCATGAGCTGTAGATAGTCTTACAGCTTAACTATTTGAGACTGCTGAAACTATCCAAATTTTAAAAGACAATTATATCTTTTCTCTGGAGGAATAAGAAAATGACTAATGCACATTTTGGATAGTTAGTTCCTGAAGAATAAAAGATGACTAAAGTTGTTTTTTCCCTTAGTTTTTCTAAGTATACCTTAGATATTTTTGCGCATGCTTTTAAAAAAAATGGAAACTGCTATTTACCTCTTCATGCTAAGATATTTGCATAGTCCTTTACTTTTACCTTAATAAAAAGAACTAAAAAAACTTTAAAATTCTAGATCTAGAAAAAAATTTCAAGTGTTTTTCTGAAGGTTTGAGAATAATACTTTGATAGAAGGTAGTATTTCTGATTGGGTTTGTAAATTACTACCTTGGTGATTGTGAAGATAAACTTTGTGAAGTATAGACACATCTAACTTACTTACAAAAGTATAAATATGCATTGTATATATTATTTGATGTTTAAAATGTAGCTGTGGTTGGTAACTAAACTCTAATTTTGCCAAAACTTGTAGTAGTAATTTCGTTTTGATTCAAAATGTATATATTGTTTTGAATTTCTTATGAAAGTGAAATTATTCTTCAGACATAGACACGGATAATTTGTTGTCTCTCTTCCTTTTAAATGCTGTTTTCTCCAGGCTGGTTTTGGTGGTGGCTGTTCAGCACAGCTGGGCCAATTAGTGAACCCACCTGTGGGTGCTTTTGCTGAGAGCACGATGCTCTGGGTCCCCGGCCAGCCTGTTACTGGTCTTTTCTGTTCCTTTCTGCGCACTGCTCTAGAGATGGAAGATATGTGTTCTCAAAGTGGCTGTAAAGTTTTAGACTTTCCTGAGAGTAATGTGAATAGGAATTGGAAAAACAAGAAGGAAATTTCCCAGAGAAAGAAGTACCGGACTGGAGTAATTGTAAAAAAGGAAATAAGAATAAGCTAGATATTAATATCAAACTTTGATTTTTGTCTTATAGTTCAAAATGATTATATAACAGTGCATACTTTTCAAGGTTTACGACTGTTTTTCTATAGGAATAACTTTAAGACAAAAGTTTAGTTTTAAAACCAGTATAATAATGTTGCTGAAAATTTAGAAAGCAGAGAAAAATATATCTCCCATAATTTTTCCAGGTTTGTTTATTTTATGTGGTTACAGTTAATGTGTATATAATTTTGTCTCACTTTCTTCACTTAACATTGTAGCCAAATCATCATAATTTTAAAATATGTTTTTCTAACAGAGGTTTGACATGTGTTTATCAGTGTGCTTTTTAAATCTTTTTTTTTTTTTTTTTAACATCCCCAAATTTTCAAATTAGCATTTGTTTTATAAACTTCTCTATAGGTTATGGCTCCTTTTGCAGTCTGTTGTGGATGCTAACATGAATACTCTCCGGGTGTGGGGAGGAGGAATTTATGAACAGGATGAATTCTATGAACTCTGTGATGAGCTAGGAATAATGGTGAGTAGTTGACAGCTTTTTATTTCTTGATATGTTACTATATCATCAGTTCGACCTCCAGTTTTCTGATTGGGTGATATTGCTCATTTCTTCTTTTTTTCAGAGCCAGTAATGATGCTTTATTTTTTTTGCAAAGAAATAAATGGCCTCTTGCAAACCCAGAGCTATAGTTTATAGCACTTAACATAATTATTTTTAAGTGATAGACATTCTCTCAATTAGTTATATTTAAGTATATATCTACATTTCCTTTGTAATTTTCTTTGTGATATGAGAGTATGCATAAAAAAGAAAATAAAATATTTAAAACTTTTAACTTTAAGGAGAGATAACAAGACCTAGAGAGAAGAAAAATAATAAAATTAAATAAAGAAAAAGTATGCTTAATATTATTAAGTACTCCCAACATGTTTTGTGTTGGTCAGGGTTAAGCGAAGGAAACAAATTCTTTTGGTTCTAGTATTATGGTTCTAAAATATAAAGTGATCCATAGGAGAGCAGTGATTATAATAATATTGATAATGCTGATGGTTGTGGTGATGTGACAATAGTCTATAATATTCATCGAGTGCCAGATATTGTTCTCAGTGCTCTGCATCTGTTATTTTATTTCATCTTCACGCCCATTCTGTGAGGTGGTTACTGTTGTTCTATATCCCCATTTTATGGGTAAGGAAACTGACATGTACAGAGATTAAATAACTAGACCACATCCCCACAGGGGGGCTGTGGTGGAATCAAGGTTCTGACTCAGGCCGACTGAGTCGGGGTCCATGCTCTTAACCTGACGGCCTCCCTAGGAATGAGCTTGTGTGGTTTCAGTGCTAAAATGTCCATGTAGCAATTTTTTTTGGCCATGAAAAGTTAATTCCTTTATAAACAACATATGTTTCTTAAGAGTCTGGTCCATCTCTCAATACTAAACTCTCGGTGAAAATTAGAGTGAATTAGAAGTGAGGAGGGACTGAGGAAAGCTTTTTGAATTCCATATTCCATTTAACATGCTCCCTATTTCCTTATTTGAATTCTCCTTTCTTCTCTTTCTTTTCTGCCTACCTAACATTTCTCTTCTCAGATTTCCCTACAGTTTTGTGCAGTTCTGGTAAGTTATGGGGTCCGTGAGTGCCTTTCCCAGTGCTCTGTGCATAGCAATGCTCAAATGATCATACTTATCAGGCTAACTTATTTTTCATTTGTGTGAGAGATAATCCCCACAGTTCAGAATGAAGCTTTTCTTTCTGTGTAATAGAATCTACGAAAGTAATTTATTGCCTTTTATTTGATTTGCTAGGTATGGCAGGATTTTATGTTTGCCTGTGCCCTTTATCCAACTGATGAGAGCTTCATGGATTCAGTGAGTGCAGAAGTTGCTTACCAGGTACGTTATCATTTCAAGAAAGAAAACGCTTAGATTTTAGTTTTGCCTTTTGTTAAATTACTCTTTGTTTCTATTTGTTCTCTTCACTAAATCCCATGAAAAATCATAGTCAGGTAATTGACTTCTAGGTGATTCCACCCAGTCTCATGGCTTTTAACACCACCTGTCAACTCTCAGATTTATCTCCAGTCTTAACTTCTCTGCTGAATTCCTGATTCTTATATCTTGTTGTCAACTTGGTGCTTCTGCTTAGAGGCTTAATAGGAATCCCAAATGTAGCATGCCTAAACCAAACTTATACGACATTCTCCAAACAGGCTTTTCCTCTCGTTTTCAGCAAATGGCAATGCCAGTCTTTGAATTTCTCAGGTCAAAAATTTAAAGTGATTCTTGACTCATTGATTTCTTTTGCATTCCACATATACATACTTATGTTTATATGTATAGATCAAAAATATAAGGAAGTTATTATATCCTAGCTCTGTCCACTGAAAAGGGCCAGAAACAATGAACAACCTAGTAATATTGAGCATCTTTATATTGAAATAATCTTTCCCATTAAGAGAAGGGCTTCTTAGAGAAACGGCTGATTCCGGGTCTGCGACAGGAAATATACTAGATCCTAGAGTATTTCGACACACAGATAATAAGAAAAGCTATCAAAGATATGTCAGAAGAACTTTGATGAGGCTCTGACCGATCAAAAGTGGGACAGTTTGAGATTCAATAAGGATAAGAATGTCAGTGGATTGAAATCCATTAAATGTGTTAAAATACATGAGTTCATAATTATAGTGTTTGTGGATGCGTATTTGCATGAAAAACTAAAAGAAATGCGAGGAAGTGATTACATATAACACTCGAGTTAGTGGTTATTTTGGAAGGTGGAAGGGACTTCTATTGGGAAGGGACACATGAGAGCTTCTAGGATGGTTGATAAAGTTTTCTTTTTTGGTTACAGAGTGATTATTGCCTTATAATAATTTACTATGCCATTATTTTCTTTATCTGTTTTGTTTTGTTTTGTTTTTTGTTTTTTTTAAAGCTTAGAAGGTAGAAATTGAATTGATTTTTTGCTCAAAGCCCTACAGATAAAGATCTTCGCCCTGCACTCGCCTGTCTCTGCCCACCTCTCCACTAGGGGAGATGGAGATCTCCCCCGGGCTGTATGCCCTGGAACTCCATCCCTTGTGGGCCGCCTCGCTCATTTTCTTCTGGCCTCTCTTACCTTGAACATGACTTTCTCTGGGGAAATCTTTGTAAATCTGTACCTCTAGATGAGGTCGTTTGCTCTTGTGACACATATCACACTTTCAATTTGTCGTTTAGGTTTTGTCACCCATGCAAGATTGTAATCTCCCTGAGGCCAGGGCTTGTTACCCTTGTATCTCCATTTTCTGGCTGGATTATTCATCAGGTAGATAGATGGTCGAATGAATGAATAACTTTCAAAGTTTTAATTTTAATTCTGTAAGTTGCAAACATTTCAATTTTATTTAAAATTTTCTTTCATACAAATAATTAAAATATGATATCTATGTACCTTCAACTCTTTTATGTATTATTAAAGAGGAGAACTTTTTATGTGGAATTTGTTAACATTTTAAAGTAAAGCTTCCCATAAAGTTCTAGGTCAGTTTGAAGGGTGTCACAGAATCACTGAAGCTTTTTGTTCTTTCAGTATTTGTACTTATGTTTTCATCAGCACCATAAACATGCCAGTCACCCTTGGTAGCAACCTTTACTAATTTGGGCATATATAGAGGCAAATAAAGGAAATACTGTTTATAAGCTCTGGTTTAGAAAAACGCAAGATGTTAATTTTTAAAAAAATGATATATATCTCTTTAATATATCCTTAATGCATCTCAATATCATGTATGAGTTATTTACCATCTAGAATGGAGACCAAAGTGAGAACATCAGCTGGGATCCATCACTATAATCATCCATTACAGTGAAAGAGAAGCTGTAAATACCAATGAGGTTATATTGCTAAAATAAGTTCCGAAAGAGTTTCTCTTGACCATTGATTCATTCTGTTGTGCACAAAAAATATTTAACTGCCCTCTCCATCTCTCAATACTAAACTCTCGGTGAAAATTAGAGTGAATTAGAAGTGAGGAGGGGCTGAGGAAAGCTTTTTGAATTCCATATTCCATTTAACATGCTCCCTATTTCCTTATTTGAATTCTCCTTTCTTCTCTTTCTTTTCTGCCTACCTAACATTTCTCTTCTCAGATTTCCCTACAGTTTTGTGCAGTTCTGGTAAGTTATGGGGTCCGTGAGTGCCTTTCCCAGTGCTCTGTGCATAGCAATGCTCAAATGATCATACTTATCAGGCTAACTTATTTTTCATTTGTGTGAGAGATAATCCCCACAGTTCAGAATGAAGCTTTTCTTTCTGTGTAATAGAATCTACGAAAGTACTTTATTGCCTTTTATTTGATTTGCTAGGTATGGCAGGATTTTATGTTTGCCTGTGCCCTTTATCCAACTGATGAGAGCTTCATGGATTCAGTGAGTGCAGAAGTTGCTTACCAGGTACGTTATCATTTCAAGAAAGAAAACGCTTAGATTTTAGTTTTGCCTTTTGTTAAATTACTCTTTGTTTCTATTTGTTCTCTTCACTAAATCCCATGAAAAATCATAGTCAGGTAATTGACTTCTAGGTGATTCCACCCAGTCTCATGGCTTTTAACACCACCTGTCAACTCTCAGATTTATCTCCAGTCTTAACTTCTCTGCTGAATTCCTGATTCTTATATCTTGTTGTCAACTTGGTGCTTCTGCTTAGAGGCTTAATAGGAATCCCAAATGTAGCATGCCTAAACCAAACTTATACGACATTCTCCAAACAGGCTTTTCCTCTCGTTTTCAGCAAATGGCAATGCCAGTCTTTGAATTTCTCAGGTCAAAAATTTAAAGTGATTCTTGACTCATTGATTTCTTTTGCATTCCACATATACATACTTATGTTTATATGTATAGATCAAAAATATAAGGAAGTTATTATATCCTAGCTCTGTCCACTGAAAAGGGCCAGAAACAATGAACAACCTAGTAATATTGAGCATCTTTATATTGAAATAATCTTTCCCATTAAGAGAAGGGCTTCTTAGAGAAACGGCTGATTCCGGGTCTGCGACAGGAAATATACTAGATCCTAGAGTATTTCGACACACAGATAATAAGAAAAGCTATCAAAGATATGTCAGAAGAACTTTGATGAGGCTCTGACCGATCAAAAGTGGGACAGTTTGAGATTCAATAAGGATAAGAATGTCAGTGGATTGAAATCCATTAAATGTGTTAAAATACATGAGTTCATAATTATAGTGTTTGTGGATGCGTATTTGCATGAAAAACTAAAAGAAATGCGAGGAAGTGATTACATATAACACTCGAGTTAGTGGTTATTTTGGAAGGTGGAAGGGACTTCTATTGGGAAGGGACACATGAGAGCTTCTAGGATGGTTGATAAAGTTTTCTTTTTTGGTTACAGAGTGATTATTGCCTTATAATAATTTACTATGCCATTATTTGTTTTCTTTATCTGTTTTGTTTTGTTTTGTTTTTTGTTTTTTTTTAAAGCTTAGAAGGTAGAAATTGAATTGATTTTTTGCTCAAAGCCCTACAGATAAAGATCTTCGCCCTGCACTTGCCTGTCTCTGCCCACCTCTCCACTAGGGGAGATGGTGATCTCCCCCGGGCTGTATGCCCTGGAACTCCATCCCTTGTGGGCCGCCTCGCTCATTTTCTTCTGGCCTCTCTTACCTTGAACATGACTTTCTCTGGGGAAATCTTTGTAAATCTGTACCTCTAGATGAGGTCGTTTGCTCTTGTGACACATATCACACTTTCAATTCGTCGTTTAGGTTTTGTCACCCATGCAAGATTGTAATCTCCCTGAGGCCAGGGCTTGTTACCCTTGTATCTCCATTTTCTGGCTGGATTATTCATCAGGTAGATAGATGGTCGAATGAATGAATAACTTTCAAAGTTTTAATTTTAATTCTGTAAGTTGCAAACATTTCAATTTTATTTAAAATTTTCTTTCATACAAATAATTAAAATATGATATCTATGTACCTTCAACTCTTTTATGTATTTTTAAAGAGGAGAACTTTTTATGTGGAATTTGTTAACATTTTAAAGTAAAGCTTCCCATAAAGTTCTAGGTCAGTTTGAAGGGTGTCACAGAATCACTGAAGCTTTTTGTTCTTTCAGTATTTGTACTTATGTTTTCATCAGCACCATAAACATGCCAGTCACCCTTGGTAGCAACCTTTACTAATTTGGGCATATATAGAGGCAAATAAAGGAAATACTGTTTATAAGCTCTGGTTTAGAAAAACGCAAGATGTTAATTTTTAAAAAAATGATATATATCTCTTTAATATATCCTTAATGCATCTCAATATCATGTATGAGTTATTTACCATCTAGAATGGAGACCAAAGTGAGAACATCAGCTGGGATCCATCACTATAATCATCCATTACAGTGAAAGAGAAGCTGTAAATACCAATGAGGTTATATTGCTAAAATAAGTTCCGAAAGAGTTTCTCTTGACCATTGATTCATTCTGTTGTGCACAAAAAATATTTAACTGCCCTCTCTACTAGGTACATCTCTCACTTCTCTGTGTGAGAAGAACTGGATCCTTTCACCTTTATGTAGGGCTGGCCCGCAGTGAGACTGATTCATGCAGACCTCAGTTCTTAAGGCTGGCAGGGTTTTCAATAGATTCTCTAAGTTCTTATTCACGTTTAGATGTATTCAGTAACTTATCCTTAGTTGATTTCTCAGGACGTGACACTGATAGTTTTTTCAGGAGACATCATCTTGATGCCCATCTTTTGTCCTTTAGAATATTCCCTACATTTGTCTTTAACTTTCAGGGTATCCCTGGTACTCACTTGCTTTGTAAAACCCTGTGCAGCTGTGCTTATGGTTTTTGACCTTGGTGGGGACTGTGTGGGAACTTTGATACCTCTTTCAGCCCCAGTGTTTGTTCTGCCTCATTTGTTCCCTCACACAAAGCTTCAACTTGCTCTTTGAAACTAAACCCTATAATATAATGTAATGTCCCCTGCTTTCTGTATTTCTTAGAACCTTATTGCGGCAAGTCAGATAATGATGAGGTTTATTTTTCTTGTTTATTAAGAGGGATTATATTTTCTTCAATTTTTATACAGCTGAATAGAGGAACCCTATCATATCGGTGTTTATATAATCTAGATAAAGAGAATCTCGGAGATTTCTTAAAATGTATTCCCACAGGTAAAGTTACTAGCCATTTTCTAATGGGTTTTCTGGCAAATAAAAATTTATGTGCAGAAATGCAGTGGCTATAATTTTATAAATAATTACAGCTCTGAGTTTTTTTATATTGAGTATTTGAAAATTATTTTATGTTTTCTTAAATTTTAGGTCGGGAGACTGAAATCTCATCCCTCCATCATCACGTGGAGTGGAAATAATGAAAATGAAGCAGCGCTGATGATGAATTGGTATAACATAGACGTCAGCCACCTGGATATCTACATCAAAGATTATGTGAGACTGTATGTGGAAAACATCCGAAAGATTGTTTTGGCAGTAAGCAATGGTTTTTAATGCATTAGAATTTAAGAATCTGTTTTAAAAATGAGTCAGTTTGAAAGTTAGTATAGTATATTTTTATGTCCTTTTTTTAGGGTGACCTTCAACAATATTTTAAGGCAGAGTAGCCCATTGTAAAACTGCAGCATGTGAAAGGATTCATGGGTTGTGGATTTCTTTAAGAATTAACGTATCAGTGGAACTCGCCACACACACATCAGTATTGTGCTTATAATTGCAGGTTGTCACAAATTCTTTGGAGCCCATCCATGGATCCCGAAAGGCTGAGAATCTTTACATTAGATGATTTATTGATATGCCCTTCTTTTCTGTTTTTCTTCTTTTTAAAAAATATATTGAGATAGTGAATCGTGTGAAATAATTTGCTAATGACAACCTGATCCTACTATAAGCTTTACATAGTTAAGAATGCTTTCTTTTTTTACTCTATGCTAGATTTGATTTGCTAATATTTTAGTTAGAATTAAAAATTCATATTCACAAGTGAAATTGGTCTGTGGTAAGAACACTAAATTTGTTTTTAAAAAAATGAGTAGAGTAGATGAAGCTCACAAAGAGAGAAGAGGGGACTATGGTAATAGGAGAATGGATATTAGGTCTCATAACATTTATAGTGAGCATGTAAAAATGCTATCTAAACATAATTATTGGCAAGACAGATTGGCCTATAGAGCCCGCTTGTAGCATTTGGCAGGTGTGTATGTGTTTGTGCTCACCTCAAAGAATGAATTAGGAAGCATTTAAAAAATGTCTAGGAATAATTTAAATAAAATAGATATTATCTGTTTTATTGAGACAAATTCACCCATGAAACAGTCTGGGTCCAGTGCCTTCTTTGGAGGGGCATGCATTTCACCCCCCACCCATATTTAATTTCGCTTATAGTTATTATCCCATTTGGGTTTACACCTTCTTTGGAACTATGGGTATTTATATTTTCTAGGAACATGTATTTCATTTAGAATTTAAGTTTCAGTGTAGGTAGATGTTTTTATTTAGACTAGATTATGTTAGCTGAGAGCAGCTATGCAGCTTGAGAGATGCCAGGATTGTCAGTGCAAGGAATGTTTGAGTGTGGAAGTCACTTCCCTTCCTCTGCATGTGTGTGTGTGTACTTTTGTTTGTGTGTGTGTCTATTGTGGATGTCTGCAGTTACTCCTGGAAGCAAATACCCCAGCCAGAGGATTTCCATAGACAGAGAGAAGAAGGGACACGGCTGACTCAGTTGTGCTATAGGTATTTCTTTTCTTCTTCTTCTTCTTTTTTTTTTTTTATAAGAGCGTGTTAAAGACTTTTTTTTTTTCCTTTTACTCCCTTTACTCATTCCATCCATCCCCCTGCCCCTACCCCTCACCTCTGGTAAGTATCAATCTGTTCTCTGTATCTATGAGCTTTTTTTTTTTTTAGATTCCATATATAAGTGGAAATCCTATGGTATTTGCCTTTTTCTGTCTGACTTATTTCAGTTAATGTAATGCCCACAAGGTCTATCCATGTTACAAATGGCAAGATTTTATTCCTTTTTATGGCTGAATAATATTTCGTCACATATATATATCACATTTTCTTTATTAATTTATTCTTTGATGGACATTTAGGTTGATTCCATATTTTGGCTATTGTAAATAAAATTGTAATGAACATAGAGGTGCATATATTTTTTTCAAGTTAGTGTTTTATTTTTTCGGGTAAATATCTAGAAGTGGGATTGCTGGATCATATGATAGTTTTATTTTTAATTTTGTGAGGTCATGCATACTGTTTTCCATAGTGGCTGTACCAATTTACATTCCTACCAACAGTGTACAAGGATTCCCTTTTCTCCACTTCCTTGCCAGCATTTCTTATCTCTTGTCTTTTTGAAAATAGCCATTCTAACAGGTGTGAGGCGAAATCTCATTGTGCTTTTGATTTGCATTTCTCCGATGATTACTATTGTTGAGCACCTTATCATCCAACTGTTGGCCATCTGTATGTCTTTTGAAAAATGTCTATTCAGATCTTCTGCCCAGTTTTTAATCAGATTGTTTATTTTGCTGTTGAGTTGTGTGATTTCTTTATATACTTTGGATATTAACCTCTTATCAGATACTTGATTTCTAAACATTTTCTCCTAATTGGTAGGTTGCTTTTTCATTTTGTTGATGGTTTCCTCTGCTGTGCAGAAGGTTTTTAGTTTGATGTACTCTCACATATTTTTGTTTTTGGTGTCAAATCTAAAAAATCATCGCCAATAGTGATGTCAAGAAACTTCCCACCTGTATTTTCTTCTAGGAGTATTATGATTTCAGGTCTTACAAGCCTTAAATCCATTTTGAGTTAATTTTTTGTGTACGGTCTATGGCAGTAGTCCAGTTTCATTTTTTGTGTGTGGCTGTCCAGTTTTCCAACACCATTTATTGAAGAAATCATCCTTTCCCCGTTGTATATTCTTGGCTTCTTTGTTGTAAAATAATTGACCATATATATGTGGGTTTATTCCTGGGTTCTCTATTTTGTTTCATTAATCTATATGTCTATTTTTATGTCAATACCGTACTGTGTTAATTATTATAGCTTTGTAATATAGTTTGAAGTCAGGGAGTATGATGTCTTCAGTTTTGTTCTTTCTCAAAATTTCTTTGGTTATTCAGGGTCTTTTGTGGTTCCATACAAATTTTTGGATTGTGCATTCTATCTCCCTGAAAAATATTATTGGAATTTTGAGAAGGATTGAAGTGAATCAGTAGATTGCTTTGGGTAGTATGATCTTTTTAACAATATTAATTCTTCTAGTTCACGAGTACGGAATATCTTTTCGTTTATTCATGTCTTCTATAATGTCTGTGTCAATGTCTTATAGTTTTTAGTACACAGGCTTTCACCTCCTTGATTAAATTCATTCCTAGATATTTTATTCTTTTTGATGCAAGTATAAATGGAATTGTTTTCTTAATTTCTCTTTCTGATGATAGTTCATTATTAGTGTATAGAAATGCAACAGGTGCCAGTATACTGACTTTGTATCCTGCAGCTTTACTGAATTTGTTTATTAGTTAGAACAGATTTTTGTGAAGTCTTTAGGGTTTTCTTTATTTAATTTCATGTTATTTACTTCTTCCTTTCCAATGTGATGTCTTTTATTTCTTTTCCTTGCCTATTTGCTTTGGCTAGGACTTCCGATACTATGTTGAATAAAGTGGTAAGAGTTGGCATCCTTGTCTTGTTTCTGATCTCAAAGGAAAAGCTTTGAGTTGTGCACTGTAGAGTATGATGTTAGCTATGGGCTTGTCATATATGGCCTTTATTATGTTGAGGTACATTCCTTCTACACTTACTTCGTTGAGTTTTTATCATAAATGGATGTTGAATTTTTTATCATCTTTTGAGATGATCATATGATTTTAATTCTTCATTTTGTTAATGTGATGTTAATTGATTTGTTAATTGATTTATCATGTTAATTGATTTGTGGATATTGAAACCCGTGCATCCCTGGAAAAATCCCAGTTGATCATGGTGTATGATCCTTTTAATGTATATTATTGATTTGGTTTGCTAACATTTTATTGATGATTTTATTTGAGATTTAGCTTGTTTCTTGAGGTAAGCATTTATCACTATGATATTCCTTCTTAGAACTTTTCTGCTGTATTCCATAAGTTTTGGTATGTTGTATTTCCATTTTTCTCAAGTTATTTTTTGATCTCTCTCTCTCTCTTTGTTGACTCACTGGCTGTTCAGTAGCCTATTGTTTAATTTCAACATATTTCTCCAGTTTTTTTCCTTGAAATTAATTTCTAATTTCATACCACTGAGGTCAGAAAAGAGGCTTGATATGATTTAAATCCTCTTAAATTTGTTAAGATTTGTCTTAGCATATGATCTGTCCTGGAGAATGTTCCATGTGCACTTGAGAATAATGTGCATTCTGTTGCTTTTGGTTGGAATGTTCTCTATATATTTGTTAAGTCCATCTTCTTTAATATGTTGTTTAAGGCCAATGTTTTCTTCTTGGTTTTCTATCTGGATCATCTATCTATTGATGTAACTGGGTGTTAAAATCCCCTACTATTATTGTATTGCTGTCTATTCTTCCTTTAGGTCTGTTGATATTTGCTTTGTATTTTTAATTGCTTCTATTTTAAATGCATAAATATTTGTAAATGTTACATTCTCTTGTTGGATCGACCCCTTTGTCATTAATGTCAAGGTAATGCCCTTGTTATCTCTTATTATAGTCTTGGTTTTAAAGTTTGTTTTGTCTGATATATAAGTATAAATATACCTACTTTATTTTGGATTCCATTTGCATGGAATATCTTTTTCTATCCCTTCAGTTTCAGTTTGTGTGGTATGCCACTTCTAAAATTTTGTAAGTAAATAATAAAGTAGAATTTGATATATATCATATGTGAATATGTTGGTATGTGATATAAGGGGAAATGGAGAGGAAAAAGGTGGTTCTCAAATTCATTTTAGGCGGTTCTCTTGCACTACTCCTTGTTTAATAGGCATACTATACTTGTATTTATTACATGCATACATAATATGTCTTAATACAAATTGGCCTTTTTTTGTAGAGAAAGAAGGCAGCATTTTTTTTGTTTTTCAAGTATTGCCTTCAAAATTTTACCTTTTTAAAAACTTATGTTTAACATGTGATGTAATAATCTGATTGTATTTACAGTTTTTATCTGTATTAGATGTTTTAAATATTTGGCTATATCTTGAAACAATTTGAAACAAGACATATTTAAAGGAACAGTATGTAATTTTGGTACCTAAATATGCCAAGTTGATGGCACTATTTTATTTGTGTGAAGAAATTTCAGTGAGAATTCATGAAAAACACAGGTTTAAGTTTTTAGCTTATCTGATATGCTAAGCCATGTGTCATGAATGAAGTTTTCTATTCACAAAATGCAATGGTTTAAGCTTTCTAGAACATTTCTTTTATAATCTTTTTACTCATGGTATTAATATTACATTTTTCATATTTGATGGGTTTAAGAAATGGATTTTAATATCTGAGGATTGTCATTTCATAGCTTAGTCATTAGGAGCTCATGACTCCAAGTCCACTACATGTCTATGTAATCTTAGGCAGGTTACTTGATCGCTGTTTTACCATTTATAAAATTGGGTTAGCGATAGCAACTGACTCTTAAGAGTTGTTATGTGGATCAAGTGAGATAATGGATGCAAGGTGTATTACACAGACTTTGGCACACGGTAGACTTTTAATTAATGCTAATCATTGTTATCATCATTTATTGGTTTCACTCGTCAAGATAGATCTTCGGAGTCTTACAAAGTTTAATCTCTGATTTAAACACTACATTATTGAACTTAAAAAATAATTATGTCCTATGTGCCACTTCTTCTCCACCTTTAAATAGAAATATGGTGCCTTTCTCATAAGGGATATATGTATTTTAAATTAATTTTCTGAGCAATAATTGATGTTTGCCAATTTCTTTAAAGATGGGCAGGATTAAGTATTATATAATCATACCATTGTTATTTGTATAAAAGCATAAAATATTTAAGGAAAAAGACTATAAATGAATCCATCCGTACAGTAATTGTAATCATTAGTTACCTATTGTACATCATGCTTTAAAAAATATTTTTTTAAATTTTCAATTATAGTTAACATTCAATATTATTAGTTTCAAGTATAACACCTTGCTTTTAAAAAGTAGTCATTCTCTTGGTCTATCTTATGGTGTCTCTTGGTCTGAATAAGCATTTAAGGTTTTGACCTAGAAGGAGGTCATTTTTTGATTTGAGACTAAAAATCAAGCCTCAAGAAGAAATGATACAGAAATGGAGAGAAATCATAGTGCATTATCAGGGGTGGATATTTTTAGGCAGAGACTCATTAGTAATTTTACTGACTGGCTCAGCTTATCAAATTGTTCAAGAATCTAGAGGAATGGAAGGAAATCAATCAAGCATTGTTGATTAAAACCAATTGACTGGCCTTCTCCAGTTTTACTTCAAAGCCATTATAACAGAATATCGTTTAAAATTTAAGGGTACTCACAACCTTACCATGCTTTTTAGTGTTTTAAAATGCAACCAACATCTGCTGAGTACCTATTACCAAGAGCAAAGCCTCATTCCCAATGCTGTGGGGAAATTGTTATCCTTATGGGGCTTATATTCTGCTCTCAGGGAAAAGCATGGGAAGAGTTACTAGTTCTACTGGGCAGAGTGAAAGAAGTGCTATCAAAAATGTAATTCTCAAATGGTGGGAAATATGTGGACGAACCATTACTTTTACAAAGAAGGATCTGAGAAAGCTTTCATGTAAAAGGTGACTTTCAAACCAAGCCTTAAAGGTGTAGTAGAATTTGAGACAAAAGATTGTTCAGTAGGTATTTTAGGCCATGCAAACAATGTGAATAAAGATAAAAAGACGTGGAAGTATGTGTTCGTATAGGAAGCAGCAAGCATAGCCTAGTGCTTGAAGCAAAGGACTCCTGGATTGGCATTGGAAAGTCAAATATAGAAAAGGTTGTTTAAAAACAAATCTTAAAAGGACTTCAAATCCTGTTATGGAGTTAGGCTTCATTCAGAAACAGTGAAAAATGGTGAATATTTTGGGTGAGAGGAAGAACTTTATCTGACCCATGTTCTGGAAGGTAACTTTGCTAGCAAAGAAGAAGGAAGATGAGAGAGTTTAGGCAAGGAAACCAGTTATGAAAACTTGGAATTCCAAGTTATTGAGAATATTAGATGCCAAGCATTGATATATTAATTATGATTCTTATTAATTAATATTATAATCTATTAATGATATAAGTGTTTTGTAGAATTTAATTTTTCCAACTACTCAGGAATGTAATAATATAACCTTATTTTAGAGATGAAGACATTGAAGGGTTAGAATGATAAATTGCTCAATAAATTGATCATAGGTAGTGGAGTCCAATGTAGTGAGGCTGGATGTGAGGTGGAAAAAAATATTTGAATTCAGAATGACTGAATGTGGGCAGTGAAAGAGAGAGGAAAAACTGAAGATGACTCTTACTTGGATACCCTTAATGAAGGTAGGAAGCACAAATAAGTTTGGGGTTAGTAAACAAAGAATTCTGCTTTGAAGAGTTGAATTTGAGATGTTGGCAGGACAAACCGGGCGGAAGTGTGGAGCTGGTTACTGAGAATAGAAGTGTGGAGGTGAAGTAGTCTGGTAGTAACTGGCGAAAGCAGAAGCCTTGGGAAAGGGTAGCGGTAAGGAGAGGCTGAGGAGAGAGCAGTATCCATCTGAGAAGGGGAGGCGAGCTGGAGAAGGAAGAATCAGAAAGGTCTGGGGAAACCAGAATATGAAAGAGTAGTGGACCAACCCCCAGGAGTGGAGAGAACATCAGAAATAGTGGATATAAATAGGTCACTTACTGCACACCAGAGAGGGAATAGTGTGGGGACTTTTTGTTTATTTGGTAAGTCGACGTCTGTGGGTAATTTTTGAAAAGCAACAAAAACAATTTCAGTTGAGTGGGCTGATCAGGAACTGAATGTCAGGGGCTGAGGAGTGAGTGGGTGGTAAAGAAATCTGGTGGACTGCAAGGGACCAAGGGAATTTTTTATTAGGATGAGGGGAGTTCTTAGGCTGAGGAAATAGGGCAATAGAGAGAGATTATTGATTTTTAAAGAGTGGAAGACAAGTTATTGGCTATAGTTCTAGGGTAAACTAAAACAATGACCAGAAGACAGATAGGCTGGCAAAGGATAGGAGTAAGGATTTTTTTTTTCTTTTGACAGAAGAGAAACAAGAAAAAATGGTTGAATATACCAAAAAAATTGAGACCTAATGGAGAAAAGTTGTGAAAATTATTTTCTGATAACCTATTTCTGAGGGATGCCTTCCTTACTGGCCTTCTATAATATGTTTTATATTTCCAAAGAGCCCTGTATTTTTCCTTTAAAACATTCATCATACTTGTCACACTTGTTCAGCATCTGGTTTCATCAGTAGATTTTGATCTGCTCTTTTAAGAGGTCAGTCGGATGTCTGTTCCCTGCTGAACCTCCAGTATATAGAGATTGCTGCATGCCTGGCACATAGTCAGTGCTCCAAAGAGATTTGATGTGTCAGTAGTTGACAACTTCATCAATTTTCTCTTTATGTATTGTTGCAGTGCTGCAAAATGCCTAACAAAATAAACACTTGACAAATATTTTCTAAATGAATGATTCTTCTCAGTGAAATAGGAAGTGAATTCATTTATTAAGATGATAACTAAATCATTTTAAGTTCTACCCATGCGTGAGGCACTATAATAAGCACTTATACGCTAGCTGCTATAACAAATAAACCACGGTGTTGCAGTGGTTTCCATAATAAAAGTTTCTTTCTTACTTGTTAACACTACAAAATGGCTGTTCCTGATGGATGGGCAGCTCTCCTCCTTTCAGAGACCTAAGTCCCTTCCATCTCCCAGTTTCATCATCTCCTAGGCTCTTACCTTCAAATGAGAGAAAAGGTTGAGAATGAGGCACCTGGTCCCACAGAGATGCTAAGAGACTAGAAAGCCACCTCCTAGGGAGAGCTCTGTATTATAGAAATGAAGACATGAATTTTGGTGGACACTCATCCACCTCTTCTACACATGAGTTCCTTACCATTTACAATAGCCCTATGAAAGAGGTACTTTTATCTCCATTTTACAGATAAGGCTACTGAGGCACAGACCTGTCTAAAAACAATAAGGTTCTGATTTGGGATTTAAACTTAGGTCCATCTGACTCAGTAGCCTCTATTGTTAATCACTAGACCAGTGTTTCTCAAGTGGAGACAATTTTATCCCCAAGGGACAAGGGGACATTTGGCAATGTCTGTTGATATATTTTATTTTTTGGGAGGCACTATCGGCATGTAGTGGGTAGAAGCCAGGAATGCTGCTAACCATCCTAGAATGCATAGGACACCCCAATCCCCAATATACACACACACAACAAAAAATTATCAGGTCCAAATTGTCAGCAGTGCCAGGGTTGAGATATTCTGCACTAGACTGTACACTACCCATGATGGTAGAAGGTAAGGTCGAGGCAAGATATGATTGAAAAAGATTAGGAACAGCTGCTGTGAGGAGTAAGCTAAATGTTAATTATGTAAAGGATTGTCAAATAGCAGAAAGGTGCTGGTGGTTGCTGAATGTGGAAGAAGGTAAATGGTTCTATTATTTTTCTATCAGCTACTTGGTATTTCTGGGACTTGATAGTATTTTTGAAAAAGTAAGTGATCTGTACTTTACTGGGTGAAAACATTAACCTTTAAACCATTTTATTTCTGAACTCAGGTGGACAAGACTCGTCCTTTTATTACATCCAGTCCTACAAATGGGCTCAAATCCATTAGAGAAGGCTGGCTCTCTCCCAACCCATATGACACGAATTTTGGTGATGTACATTTTTATGACTATGTCAGTGATTGTTGGGATTGGAAGACTTTCCCAAAAGCTCGATTTATTTCTGAATATGGATATCAGTCCTGGCCTTCCTTCAGTACATTAGAAAAGGTAAGCCATCTTTGATTTCCTAGTGATTCAGAGTAGTGGACTATGGGCATATGTCACTTCCTCAGCCATGGTTCAGAAAGTCTACTTCTCATCTAAATTAAAGTTTAGGAAGAAGATGATAGAAGATAACTTTTTTTCTTTAACCTTTGCGGAGCTAAACTTTTGCAGTCATCATTTTAGAGAATATAACTTTTTATATTGCTTTTAATTATGTTCCTTCAGGAGCATTTGAAAATTAAATAGGAACCAATGGTTGCTTAACCCTGACTTGTTATCACACGTGAAAGTAACTCTCACTGGCTATTTTCTGTACATCCTACAACTTTTTCTTTTTTTTAATCATTTACAGATATTCAGAACTGGATAGTTTGCTACAATGAGAGAAATGAATATGAAAATAAATCTTTGTCTAATGTTATCACATCATATCATTTCTTTTCTCTCCTCTTCCATTTCCTCTTCCTCTTCTTCCTCCTTTTTCTTTATTTTGGTATATATGATTTTCAGTATGGCATTCCACTTTCTCTGTTCCTGATGATTCAGTTTCATAGATGGATTCAGTTTCGGAGTTTCTGTTCTTTTTTAAACAACTTTAGTGAGACATAATTCATTGACCATCCAACATACCCATTTAATGTGTACAGTTTAATGGTTTTCAATATATTCCCAGAATTGTGAGCCTT
>NW_011888848.1:5803118-5822688 GCF_000151845.1 Pteropus vampyrus
CATATATCTGATAAAGAACATATCCAGATATGTCCATATATATTCTAGATATGTCGTTTATCAATTATGTAATTTGCAAATATTGTCTCCCAATTTTTGGGTTGTCTTTTTACTTACTTGATGGTATCATTGAAAACACAAATATTTTTAATTTTGATGAAGTTATTAATCTTCTTATTAATCTTCTTTTATTAATCTTCTTTTTAATCTCAGTGCTTTTGGTGTTGTATCTAAGAAAGCGTTACCTGACCTAGTCACAAAGGTTTATAACAGCTTTGTCTTCTAGTTCTAGCTCTTAAATTTAGGTCTATGATCTATTTCGAATTAGTTATTCTATATGGTGTGAGGCGGGTATCCAGGTTCATTCTTTTGCATGTGGATGTCTTAACACCATTTACTGAAAACATTATTCTTTACCTCATTATCAAAGATCAATTGACTATAAGTGTTAAGATTTATTTCGGGATTCTCAGTTCTATTTCATTGGTCTGTATGTCATGTCTATTTTATGCCAGAATGCACTGTCATGATTACTGTAGCTTTGTGTAAGTTTTGAAAGCAGGAAGTGTGAGTCCACCAACTTTGTTCTTCTTTTTAAGATTCTTTTGACTGTTCTGGGTACTTTGCATTTCCATATGAATTTAGAATCACCATGCTAATTTCCGCAAAAAAGCATCAGTTTGCAAAGTATTGCCATCTTAACAGTATTGAGTATTCTGATCCATGAACATGTAATGTCTTCTTTAATTTTTTTCAACACCATTTTGTAGTTTTTAGTGTACAAGTCTTGTACTTCTTTGGTTGTTTATTCCTAAATATTTTATTCTTTTGCTATTGTAAATGAAATTATTTTCTTAATTTTATTTTCAGATTGTTCATTACTAGTGTATAAAGATACAATTGATTTTTGTATATCGACCTTACGTTCTGCAGCCTTGCAGAACTCACTTATTAGCTCTAATAGATTTTTTTGTGATTTTTAAAAAGGGTTTTCTATACATAAGAGCATATAATTTGCAGATAGAGGTAGTTGTATTTCTTCCTTTCCAATCTGGATGTCTTTTACTTACTATTCTTCCCTAATTGCTCTGGCTAGAACCTCCAGTACAATGTAGAATAGAAGTGGTGAGAACAGACATTCTCGTCCCATTCCTTTTCTTAGGGAGTAAGCTTTCAGTCTTACTGTTTTGTATGATGTTTACTGTAGGTTTTTCATAGATGCCCCTTATCAGGTTGAGGGAGTTCCCCTTTATTCTTAGTTTGCTCAGTGCTTGTATCATGAAAGGGTGTTGGGTTTTGTCAGATGTTTTTTCTTCATCTATTGAAATGATCGTGTAGTTCTTGTCCCCCTCCCCCACCACTTATGCAAAGTAACCACAAAAAAAGTTTTAAGACAGTTTCAAAATCTTCCTCAATTTCACCACCTAAACACAAGGATGTTTACTTCTGCACATTGAAGTTCTATTGTATTTTTAACTTTAATAAGTAATGCCATAAACTTAGTTTTACCCCTTTTTTAAAATTATTATTCCCATATTGTGAGAAACCAAGGAAATCAAGGCACTGGAGAGTGAGAGTTCTATTTATGTCCCTAGAGAGTAAGTAACATATCTGGATCCAAACTTATTATCAGACTCCAGACCATTTTCCTTTCACTATATTTTAGAAAGGTGAGTTTTAGAAATTGCTAAACAATTTATAAAAATCTATAAGCATTTCTATTCACCTCCTGAAAATAATGGATTTGCCATGTTTTTGTGAAATGCCTCATGATGTTCAAAGATACTAAACACCAGATTTTAGAGCAGGGAAAGATGAAGAGAACCCTTTATTTAGTCATTGCCTCTTTTCAAGTTACATTGCTTAGTTGAGGATTTGAATAGGTAATTGGGAAAATAAATGGAACCCAAAGAATAACTTTACATAAAAATTTGACTTTTATATTCAACAAAAACATTAAAATGTTTCTTTCCAGTTTGGGATACATTACTTCTTTGTATACTAATCATATTTTCAACAGGCAGTTATCAGTACTGCACAGTGATTAAAAGCTTGGGCTTTGGAATAAAACATCTGGATTTGAATTTAGAACTGCTCCACGGTAGCTATAAAGCTTTGTACAAATTAATCTTTTTAAATTTCAGTGTCCTTATCTATAAATTAGGGTGAATAGAAGTAAATACCTTTTAGGAGTGTGTGTGTGAATGTGTGTGTGTGTGTGTGTGTGTGTGTGTGTGTACCCACACATGCAGGTGTGCATGTGTGAATGTGATCGTGTGTAAAATTTAAGTCAATTAATACATTGAAGCACTTAGCACAATTCTTGACACATACTGAGAGCCATAAATGTAAGCTATTGTTGCTATTCATAAGGGCCATTCTTGTAATATGATTTGTATGATCGTTTTATTTTCTTTAGCTGCATCTAGATTTAAAGAACTAGAGGCTGGAGCTAGATTGCACCAATTAGTTTTGGATCTTGGGCGAGTTACTTAACTTCTCTGTGCCTGGATTTTTCATCTGTAAAATGAGGTGATAATAGTGCCTACTCATATGGTTATTATGAGAATTTAATGAGTTAATATTCTTAAAGCAATTAGAATCTCACCTGGTGCTTTCTAATTCCTTCTGGTAACATCATTAAAAAATGAAATTTATGCCTTCCAAATGGTTGTTATCAGAAGGTAGAAAGCTTCCCACATAGCAGAAGATCGGGTTCACTTATTATGGGATACATTCAAATCATTACTGATCAGAGAGAGGGCTGAGAGATTCACAGGTGTGTTTCAGACTTTAAAAAGGAAGATGCATAGAAAAGAAAGGAAGACTGTTGGTAAAGGTATGTGCATCTCAGATCTGTAAAGATGACTGTAAATACTAATACCTCTTTTAAATAAATAATAGGAGTAGTTAGTGTTCTCTAAATTGTCTGGTGGTAACAGTTTCAAAAAATAGATATAATTTTGAAAAACTTCCATGTTAGATATGGCTAATATATATTACCTATATTTGGTATAAATAAATTCCTAAAGAATAACTTTTTCTTTTTAAGGAGATTTGTCTGAGCATTAATTGATTACTGGGAGTTATGTCATATTTTATGAACAGGGATTAAGCTTTTGAATTTTCAGGTTTTTTTGAGGGTAGGTAGAATATGTATAACTTGGATTAAAACTCTGATGTTTTCAGGTGTAGCTAGCAGTTTTATATCTTTCTCAAATGCTGACACCATGTTAAATCATAGGCTTAGAGGCCAGAATTATTGCTTTTTTTTTTTTCCTTGTAAAAGGTATACTACTAACATGTATGTGGTATTTTTTTTTTTTACTTTGTTTTCTACTTGATGATAGCTTGTAAAAGGATAAAAGAAGATCCTGTAAGTTGTGCTAAGCTTAAAAAAGAAAGATTTATTATTAGGGGAAAGGAGTATCATTGTTTGGTTTATGTCTTGAACAAAATCAAAATTAAACATGTATATATTGAATATATTTAGTAATCACTGAGAAACAAATGAGCAAGTGCTAAAGCATTTACTATTTTAATAGTGATATTTTGTTCCTATTAAAGAATTGACAGTTTTAACAGAATGTTGATTTCAGTCCATTATTCAGTTTTGACCATTTATCTACTTAAGCAGATAAAATGACATTTAAAAATAAATATAACTAATGTTTTTTAAAAAAGAATAATATTTTGGTAAGGTAAGACTTTTCATGGAATTATCAAAATGTAACTTTCTAGGTTTGAATAAGGGAAGGTACAGGTGTCGAATCCTGGTTTTGTGATTCAACTTGGCACAAGTGTGGTCTTTCACCAATAACAAATGTGATGGCAAAAACATTGGTGAAACTGGAGTTGCCGAGCAAACCTTGAGCTTTTTTCCAGTGTGTAGAATACTTTTCATGTTTGTCAGAAATGTGTAGAAAAGTAGCTTTACTCCCAGCTTTCCAATTTGTACCTCTTATTCTTTATTCAAAAGGTTTCAACTGAGGAAGACTGGTCTTACAAAAGCAGGTTTTCACTTCATCGACAACATCATGAAAATGGTAACAATGAAATGCTTCTTCAGGCTGAACTTCATTTCAAACTACCGCAAAGCACAGATCCATTACGTGCATTCAAAGATACCATTTACCTTACTCAGGTAAGGCATTTTCATTCTGGAGTTAACAGTCTTGTGCAGTTAACATAAAAGATCATGTAGATTTTGTAAACTTTATGTGGTGAAAACAATTTGGTTTTTATTTTACTGATTAAGGAATTTATCTTCTTCAAAATAGATGTATGATAACATATAAGACTTGAAACAGTTAATTTTTAGTGTTTGTCTCTCTTACAAGAACAGCTCATAAAGTGCTACAACAAATTGTGCATTAAAATATTCCCTCGCTCAAAATTATTATAATGGTCCAGTAATTAAAACAGTAACATTTCCTAAGGATAAAATGGAACAATGGAATACAATAGAGTACAGAAACAGATTCATGTGTGGTATAGTTACCTGACTTATGGCCATGATGCCACTGTAATCCTGTGGGAATGGATAGTCTTATCACTGAGCAGTGCTGTATCAAGTGGGAATCTTTATGGGGTAATAAATGAACTATGACTCTAACTCCAGATACAGAAATTAACTTTATCAATGACTAAAGATTCAGTCATGAAAGGTAGTGCTATAAATCTTCTAGGAGAATACTTATAGGAGAATATCTTCATTACCTTGGCATAGGCAAACATTTCTTAAACAGGACATAAAAAAACTCTATGAAAGAAAATAATGGTAAATTGGACTTCATTAACATCATAGACTTTTGTATATCAATGGCACCATTTAGACAGAGAAAAGGCAAGCCACGGATTGGGGAATAATATTTGTAGTACATATATCTGAAAAAAGATTTATACAAAATAAAAATTTCTATAAAGCAATAAGAAAAAGGCAGATATAACCTATTAAAAAATGGATGAAAACCTTGAATAGTCACTTCACCAAAGATGTCCAAGTGGCCAGTTAAGTATATGAAAGTAAGCTCAATTTCATTCTTAATCAAGAAAATTCCACTTAAAGTCATGCCTGGATACTTCTACACACAATGTAATTTTAGCACAATGGCTAAAATTAAAAAGATTGACATTACCAACTGTTGGTGAAGAGGTCATGTCAATCTTTTAGACATTGTTAGTAGGAGTGGAAATTTCCAAAGTGTTTAACCACTTTGGAAATTTTTACAGTTGTTTCTACCCAAGTAAAACATTTGCTTCCTCTTCGAATCAGCATTTCTGCTCCTAGCTATGTACTCAAGAAAAATGAGTGCATATATCTGTCAACAGACATCTAAAATAATGTTCATAGCAGCTTTATTAATAATAGCCCCCATCGCTTCTTGACCTTTTGGCTAAGATCAAGTATAATAATAGCCCCCAGCTGGAAACAACCTAAATGTTCTTTAATAGAAAACTTTATAAACAAATTGTGGTATATTTATACAGTGAATACTTCACAGCAATAAAAAAGAATGAACTACTGATATCAGCATCAACTTGGATGGAACTCACAGATATTATGTTGAGCAAAAGAAACACTGAAATTCCAATACAGACAAAATCAATCAAGATGTAGCAAATTTGTGGTAACAACTCTTGTGGAGGGGGATAGTGAATTATGATTAGGAAGGGGTACAGAGACACTTTTTGGAGTACTAAAAAGTTTTTATACCTTGATCTGTGTGCTGGTTACATGGGTATATAAATATGTTCAAAGTCACTGAGTTGTACACTTAAGATCTGTGAATGTTACATGATCACCTTCCCAGACTATTTTGAAAACATCTCTGTTGAGATATAATTTACATACCATACAATTCACTCATTTTAAGTGTAGAGTTAAGTGATTTTTACTATATTTATCAAGTCTTGCAACTATCACCGTTATCCAATTTTAGAACATTTTTGAAACCCCAGAAAGATTCCTCGTGCCCATTTGCACTTACTCTCCTTTCTCACCTTTGGCCCCGGGCAAACATTAATCTGCTTTCTGTCTTTATAGATTTTACTTCACTCAATATTTCATATAGTTGTAATCATATAATATGTGATCTTTTGCATTTGGCTTCTTTCACTGAGCATAATGTTTTCGAAGTTCTTCCACGTTATAGCATTTATCTATATCTTATTCCTCTTACTAAATACTATTCTTTATATGATTATACCATTTTTTATTTATCTATTCATCAGCTGATGGACATTTGGATTATTACTAATTTTTGACTTATGAATAATACTGCTTTGAATACTCGCATACAAAGCTTTGTGCATGTATTTTCATTTCTCTTAGGTAGGAATATATGAGTAAAATTACTGATAGTTTGTGAGAACTAACTTTTTAAGAAACTAGGGAACTAAATTTTAGGTAATATTTTCATCTTAATTTTCCATTTTACTTTTTTTATTTGCCTATTTTATTTCATGAACCTGTGAACTATGTAAAACTATATTAAAGTCACTGCTAAATTATCTGATGTTTTTGCCATACTTGTTTCAAGTTCTGAGAGAGACGGTAAGAGCCTAATCACGGAGCTGATCTGAGATAGATTACAAGTTTTTGTTAAACATGATCACATCGAAATTTTTGCATCTTAACACCTAAAAATATACCAATTTTTATCCAAACTCATGCTCACTCTCATCAGTTTTCTCCTATATAAAACACAAAAACCCAGATGGAAGCTGAAACACAAAACTGTAAGCCAAAGAATAGTATTTTTTAGAAGGTGCTAAATTGGTTAAGAGAATTTCAGTGTTTCAACCATAATCTTATAGTTAGGGAAGTTTTGCCAGCATAATATGTAATTTATGAACTTACCTCATAGAACCCAAGTTTAAAGATAATGTTGATATCTCTCCCTTTTAAAGTGCTACAGTTCATCCTTATAGCTTTTCATCACCAATATTATATAAAACTGTATCCATTTGGGTTGTGAAACTGGATGATCCTTATTTGTATGTGGTGTGTGTGTGCATTTGCGTGAAACTTTTCAGCTGTTGTTTTTCAGGCTGGCTTTCCTCCTCCCAGCTGTTCATTTTATGACTGTTACTTTATTCTATTTCCTCAAAACCACATTCGGAGAACTGACATATAATTGTTCTTTCTGAACTTATTAGCATTAGAGGTACCTAGTGAAGAAGTGTGGGTGGACAGGTAGAATTATTTGTTTCTGATTTTCGTTGGTGATGTTTTTTGTCTGATAATTTAGTGCTAGTGTCCTATTAGGTGTTGGCTCACAATTGGACTTGTCCTTGTTGGTTCTACCTTGGGATTTTCTGATATACCAGAAGGGATCTGAGATGAAGGAAATCAGAATTAGGATTTTTTTGGTTTAAGGGTTGGCTTTTCTTGACTGAATTACAAATAGGAAATGTTAGGGTAAAAAGTTTTTTTTCCTCCCTTGCTACTTTGATTATAGAACAGTCATCTTTAATCTGTATAAAACCTTTCTTTGGTCCATTTTCTCTGTTCTCATTCCCACCCACTGTTCTTTTTCTCATAGTCTATCAAACTATTTTGAAGAACAGGGTACTTGCCTGTGTGCCACTTTTCAGGTTATCCTATTAAGTGTTTTTTTTTTTTTTTTCCCCAGCTTTCAGAAAAATCTTGGCTGAGAAAGCTGTACATTAAATTTCTTCACATTTAGATCCGTCCCTACCTTCTCTTTATCTTATAACTGCAAAAGTATCCCTGTAGGCTCTTAGCCTTTAATTCTTCTAATATTCCAAAATAATCTTGCCTTGCCTTTTATTCTCTTACTTTATCCTATTGTATTGTATTCCACATAGCCTACATTCCCAGGCACACCCTCTTCATAGCCTACATTTCCAGGCACACCCTCTTAAGCCATGTCACACATACCTCACTGTTTAGTTGAGGACTGTCTACACTGAAATATATAAACTAACTGTTAAGTGACTTACTCTGCCAGCATGGCCTCTTACTAGTCACTTAGAGGGGAAACTGGGCTAGTGACAATCTTTACTAACCCCTTAGCTTATAGCCCTTTCTAGTGCTATCGTTTATTCTTCACATACTGATTGAGCATGTAGTGAGGGTTAGATGCTTAGGGATATCCTTGAGAAATTCATATTCTTTAGGGGTTCATTTTATTTTCTCATATTGAAAGTAACTCGATCACAAGAATTGAGAAAAAAGGCAGGCTGTGCCTCAGGCACATGTAAAAGTTAGAAGTGTAAAACTCTTAGGAGAAAGCATGAGTGGAAATCTCTCTGAGTGTTTGATGACACCTGCTACCCTGGAACATCGTTTGTTTGGTAGGCAGCACTGAGATGTGCTAGACGATCCAGGCCATGCTGAGCTGTTCAGGTGGGGATAAGGTGGATGAAGGAGGGGATATTTATGTGCATTATGTAATTTAACAGTCAGGCAGACAGTCAGCATTCTTTGGTTGTCTACTAAATGCCTGGCCCTGGACCATGAGGTGCTTTCTGTACCTTCTCATATAATTCTAACAACATTTGCAGACATCTGTGTTATTATTTCCATTTTATATGTGAAGAAACAGAGGCTCAGAAAAGCTAATAATTTTGCCCAAGTTGCCAGGGCAATGAATGGAGCGGGCTTCTGCTTTTTGAACTATAATATTGTATCCCTTTACAGTTTCTTTTCCGTTCATGATTTTGGTAAGGGGAATTTTGTAGCTACTGAAGTGTTTGGTAAATTATAACGTAAATTTTCAGCAGTTAAGTAAAGCAGACATCAGAAATTCAGCATTTAAAAAAAGACTTTATTGGAACAATAGAGAAAATCAACGAAATCAATAGTTAGTTCTCTGAGAAGATCAGCAAAATTGAAAAACCTGTAGCTAGCTTCGCCAAGAAAACAGAGAAAAGACACAAATTACTAAATCAGGAATGAAAAAGGGAATGTTACTATTGACTTTGTAGAAATAAACAGGGTGATAAGAGAATACTACAAACCATTGTATGACAATAAGTCATATAACCTAGTGAAATGCACACATTCCTAGAAAAGCTCAAGAAGAAATAGAAGATCTGAGTAAAACTATTACAACTAAAGAGATTGAATTAATAATCAAAAAACTTCCCTCTATAAACACGGCTTCACTAGTGAAATCTAAAAAACATTTGAAGAAGAATAAACACCAATCTTTCACAAACTCTTCCAAAATAGAGAAGAGGGGAAACTAGTTCCTAATTCTTCTTTTTAAGCCATTATTATCCTGATACCAAAACCAAAGACATATCAAGGAAAGCAAACTAGATCAATATCCCTTATGACTATAGATAGAAAAAAAATCTTCAACAAAATACTAGCAATCCAAATCCAGTAGCACGTAAAAAATTTTATTCACGATAATCAACTGGAATTTATCCCAGGAATGCAACATTGGTTCATCATATAAAAGTCCATCAATGTAATACACCATATTAATAGAATAAAGGAAAAATAGCCATTTAATCATCTCAATAGATGAAGAAAAAGCATTAGACAAAATCCAACACCCTTTCATGATAAAAAAAATTCAACGACCTAAATGTAGAAGGGAGATTCTTCTGTTAGAGAGCATCTTTGAAGAACCCATAGCTAATATCATATTTAATAGTGATTGACAGAGAATTTTTTCCCTAAGATTGAGAAAAAGACAAGGATGCATGCTCTTGCCAATTCTATTCAACATTGTACTGGAAATTCTAGCCAGGACAATTAGGCAAGACAACAAAATAAAAGACACCCTAATTGGAAATAAAGAAGGAAAACTATCTCTGTGTACAGATGACATGATCTTTTATATAGAAAACCATAAAAAAATCCACCTAAAAATCTATTAGAGCTAATAAATTAATTCAGCGACTTTGCAAGATATAACATCAATATGCAGATATCAATTGGATTTTAAGGAACGACAACTTGAAAATGAAATTGAACAATACGATTTACAATAGTATTAAAAAGAGTAAAATACTTTGAAAATTATTTAACTAAAGAGATGAACGACCTGCATACTGAAAACTACAAAACATTGTTGAAGGAAATTAAAGAAATAGAGAGAGCGACTTATTGTAGGAATTGGCTCACATAGTTGTGGAGGCCAGGAAGTTCTACAGTCTTCCATTTGTAAGACAGAAAACAAGGAAAGCTGGACGTGTAATTCAGTTTGAGTCTAAAGGCCTGAGAACTGAAGGGGCCACTGGTTTTAAGTACTGAAGGCCTGAGAACCGGGAGTTCCAATGTCTAAAGGCAGAAGAAGATGGATGTCCCAATTCAAAAAGAGAGAAAGAATTCACCCTTCTTCTGCCTTTTTTATTCAGACCCTCAGCCATTTGGATGATACCCACCCACATAGGTGAGGACGGATCTTTACTCAGTCCACCAAATCATCAGAAACATCCTCATAGACATACCTAAAGATAATGTTTTACCAGCTATTTGGGCATCTCTTGACCCAGCCAAGTTCACACATCATCGCAAGGATGTGGAGAAATGGGAACCCTCATGGGTTGCCGGTGGGAATGCAAAATTGTACAATTGCTGTGGACAAGTTTTTCAGTTTTCAGAGTTAAACATAGAGTCACCAGAGGACCCAGAAATTCTATTCTTAGATATATATCCAAGAAAATAGAAAACGTATGTTGACATGAAAACTTGTGCACAAATGTTCATAGCCGCATTTTTCATAATAGCCAAAATGTTAAAATAGTCCAAATGTTTATCACCTAATGAATGGATAAACAAAATGTGGTATATCCATACAATGAAATATTATCCAGAAATAAAAAGGAATGAATTACTGATACATGCTGCACCGTGGATGAACCTTGAAAATATGATAAGTGAAGAAAGCCAGTCACAAAAGGCCACATATTACATATTCCGCTTTTATGAAATATCCAGAGTAGGCAAATCCATAAAGACAGAAAGCAGATTAGTTGTTTTCAGAAGCAGAGGAAAGGGAAGAATAAGGAGTAACTATTAACCAGTGCAGTGTTTTTTTGGGGGGTGATGAAAATATTCTGGAATTAGGTAGTATACAACCTATATCTATACTAAAAACCAATGAATTGTAAAACTCTAAAAGGGTGAATTACATGGTGTGAATTATACCTTAGTTTGAAAAATGGCTTTATTGGAAGATTCTTATTGTCAGGATAACTTTAAGTAAATAAAGAATATAAATCACGTCTTTCAGGAGAACTTAGACACATGACTACTCCTAGTTCCAAGAATAGAGCCCAGCTACGACTCTGTCACTGTGCAGGAAGGGGATGATAGGTTTTTGTAGACAGCTAGCAACCTCCATCACAGGGGCAAAGCTGGAATTAGAACCTTAGGTCTTGGCGTTCTGGTCCAATTTCTTTTTACCATACCATCTGTTTCTCTAAGGAGACTGATTTCATAAGTGTAATCAGGCAAGCTGCTGAAAATAGGCATATTTTTGAAACTGAAATAAGATTTGTCTGCTAACAATGGGACTGAGTAACCTTGGAAGTGACTAAGCATTTATCCTTCTAATATGTAAAGATTGCCCTCTTTAGGAAAGTGGGCATGAGAGTATAAATATAGGTACAATTTTTAAAGGTTGAAAGAGGCGATTGTAGAGATATTCCAGAGGACTAGGATTGTACAACATTCTTTTGAGAAGGATAGTGGGCAATGGCCTTCTGCATTTTTATGAACAAATGTGTCATTCATTAGCCCTGACGGGGGCACCCACTGGTTTGGGTAAACGCAAATCCATGCTGTTGGATTGGCACCATCTGTCTATGGCATGTACTGCATCATGCAGAACCGGGAGCACTCAGGAATCTCAGTTACCCGCCGTCACACTAAGTTCAGTGTGATAGGCTGCTAGTTAGAGCTTGCCTTGTGCTCTTTTCCTTTCATTGCTAGCAAGGGTAAGGAGTTCTACTTGATTTTAAAAAAATTTAAGATTAAAAAATTTAAAGGATTATTAATATTTACCTATTAAGCCAGAAAAGGTAAATTACAGTGAGGAACTTGTTGGAATAGATATACTGAAATAAACATATCTTGCAGGTAGTTCTGAAAATTGGAATAGTTTGGGGACTAAAAACTCAAATGTTTATAGGGAACAGGCAGGTGATTTAAATAGATGAGAGTATGATTATTGGGAGTCGTGGCAAAATGGAATGTGGAGGCCCTGACTTAAGACATTAAACAATGACAACATAAACAAAAAAACAAACAACACCCGCTGTGTGGCCCAGTTGAAACCTGCGTGGAGCTGAGTTCAGCATGGAGGCCACCAGTTCATGGCAAACTCTTGACTGGTTTATAATATAGTCATATGCAACAAAAACTTTGAAATTTATCATATATTATCACCAAAAGAAGCAATGCAAGAAGCGAAGAAATTAATTAGAACAAACTGTTCTTAACTCTTGTATTAAAAAAAAAACCGAAACCGTTGAAATGCCTAATAATTGGAGAAAGATTAATCAAAAGTGATATAACTATATAACCACTCAAAGCACAGAGATATATAGAAAGTGCCAGCTCATGGAAATGTACATATGTGAAAATTAAGTAAGAGTAGAACACAAAATTACAAATATATATGTTGTAATATATGTTAACGAAGGCTGGAAAAGAATTTAAGGTGATGTAAATAGACACTCATCAGATTTTTTTTTTTTCCTGAAAAGAAGCTTAAATTAACCATGAAGGAAAAGAAAATGCAGGTCACCTCTACCAAGAACATCAGTAATGTATCGAGTTGTCCTCTGGATTGAATCTAAAGAAGCACGAATGTGACTATTTCCTACTCAGTTATATGTTAGTATTTTGTTCCTACCTCAGAATTCTGGTTTTTACTTTTTCCCTATTCACCCTACTTTATAAATCTGGATCCAAGGAGAGCATTTCCAGTTCCTAACTTCTTGAGTTTGGGATACCCCTCTTCCCGTACACTCGTGAGTGGATGCTGAGCCAAGTTCCTGGGGGTAATGTTGAAGTGTTGCAGGTTCTTTGGCTCCTTGGCTATATGAGGAGAGGGCCAGACTTTGAGAATACTTCAGGTCCTGGGAGTTCCAGAATGCGGGCCGGCACCCGGAGTGGGGTGTCTGTGGTGATTGCCATTTGGTGCCTGAACTTGGCCTGTGCTGGGCCAGCAGCATCTCCTGGGCTGTCTAGGGTGACTGGAATCCCTCTCTACCTGTTGTTAAGCATTGGTGTGACGAGGACCTCCTCAGGCCTCCTCTTGTGATCCCTTTTCACACAGCCCAGAAAGCAATGGCTGATTTTTCAGGAATCTCAGGACAAGAACAGAGATTTCTGGTTGTTCTGGCCTCAGGTATGTGTGCTGCAGCGGCAAGGACTGTGGCTGGCTTGAGTTTTGTGCCCAAAGGCCAATTTAAGCTTGGTTAGTGGGAGTATTTATTTGAAGCTCAGGGTGATTTAAATGAGTTCAGATTATCAACTCTTTTAAACAAAGGTAAAGATTACTTTCTGTGTTGATGTGGGCTAAGATCTTCTAGTGGGCATATATTCATTTCTTGACTGCTTCATCTTCACTGAACTTTCTAGAAGTTGCTCCACAACACTGATTTTGCACAATAACTCAACAAACCTATGAATGCTTACTCAAAGGACTTAATTTCTCTGTGCCTAACAATCCAGGCCTAGAAGTAGATAAATATCTTTCTTCTTCGGTTTTAGTTCAAGCAGGACTGTTATTTTTATAAGGGATTTGGCCACAGATGCTGAGTCTAATTGCAGATTAGCCTGACTGACAATCAGAATTCTTAGGTCTCTTTTTCTGTTTCATTCCCTCTGACTCAGTGTTAGATGAAAATATTCAGACTGCATCCACGGTCATTTCGAATTGACACCAGTGCTGCTCTGTTGGTGAGATTCTTACTTTCTTTAGAGCATATTTGCCTGTAGTCATTGCTGTAGTCCCAGTGGTTTGGTTCCTGAATGAGAAGGGAATTTCTTTATCTGCTCAGAGCTAACATTATCTCTTGCTTGGAAGATTGTAAGAGCTGTCTAAATGGTCTCCTTATATCTACTGTGGCCGTTCTGCCTTTAGTAGTCAGAGTTGTCTTATGGAAATACAAATCTGGTCACTTCATCCTTTAGCATGAAAGCTTCCTGTGATTCCAGTTGCCTTTAGGCTGTGCACCAAAACCTTCCCAGGTCTGCCCCTTCCATCTTGCCGGCCTCTCTCCCATCATTCCCAGCTCTCTGTGCTCCCCCACCTTGGCCTTGTAGTTCTTCACCTGTGCATTCTCCTCTCACCACATGTTGTCCTCTCTGGCTGCAAGGTCCTGCTCTCTCTGCTCTTCTTTGAGGACAATCTTCACCCGTCAGCTAAGCCCATTGTCTCTACTGTCCAAGCTCCTAACATTGTACACCTCTCCTTCTTAGCACTTTTCCTGTTTAAAGTTAACATTCATTTGTGTGAATCTTTGATTAGGCCTATCTTGTACACAAGCCAATAAGTTCCATGAGGATGGGCTGTATCTGTCTTTGCCGGCAGAGGAGCTTACCATCGCCACCATGTAACACATACTGTAGGTGCTTATTAATATTTATTGAATGACCATGATTTCTCCTTGTGTTACCCTTCTGGAATTTTATGGCTCTGCTTCATTTAAGTCATAATTTCATCTATGACTTCCTCACTAGCCTGCCTACCTCTATCTTCAGATCCTACCTTTATCAGAACTTTTCCAGCTTTATAGGTAAGCATCTGAGCTTAGTCTTCTAGTGGCCATACATGCATTTTTTTTTTTTTTCTTTTTCTGGGAAAATCCAGACCCTGCTCCAAGGCCGTCTTTTTCTCTGAGGAATCCTTGCAGCTCTGACCATTTCTCCAGGTTCTCCTTGGTGACCTCTCCTAATGATCTCTCATCCATGAGCCTCTCCTAACTACGACTCCAAGCTAAGGACATGTGACACACAGCTTCAGTAACAACAGCAATAAAAGAGACTGATTTTTCAGTGACGATGACAATAATTAAGGGCCTTGTATTACGTTCTTTAGTGCCTTTTAAACAAGAACTAAATTCACTTTTCTCATTGCCGCAATTTGCTATCTATTCTGCTATAATGAAGAAATTGCAGTCATAAGAAATTTTACATTATTAACAGTTATGATATAAAAACAATTGCTTGACTAGAAAAAAGAAGTTAGGGATTAGACAATATCAGACTCATAATAAAGTTATTTTTCCCATAGAATTTTTTTCTAATAAAACTTAATGAAAAGGTTCATCACTGCAAAAAACTTAGCGTTTGACTACATATAGCATTTGATCCAGAACAAGTCATTTCCTGTCATTGCCTACGCTGTCATCAGCAAAGAACCTTTTACACCGTCCTGTTTTCTTGATCGCCCATTGTTATAATAAATCAAACAGCAAGCCTCTAAAGCAAACCAGCTCTTATAGACAACAGCTTCTCTCAAGCTAAGAGGCTAGTTCCAGATCCAGTATAATAATGGAATATATAATGCTAATCAAATTCCCAATTTATCCAACTTGCTTGAAAAAATACCCCTCAAGTCCTGTCATTTTCTCAGATCCGGACAGCTTACATCAAACAATAACACCTGTGTTTTAATGTTTCTCCACGAATCAGGTGATGCAGGCCCAGTGTGTCAAAACAGAAACTGAATTCTACCGCCGCAGTCGCAGCGAGATAGTGAACAGACAAGGGCACACCATGGGGGCACTGTATTGGCAGTTGAATGACATCTGGCAGGCTCCTTCCTGGGCCTCTCTAGGTAAGTGTTTCAGCATTCTTTGTGTGTTAGAGAGAAAGTAATACCTGTGGGGAGAGGCACTGAGAAAGAACAGAGGTAGAGAGGAGGTTCGCCAGTAGCTTGTCTAGAAACCACCTCCGCTCCCGCAACCCACCATCAGCCCTTCCAGGGGCCTTAGAGGCAGCCTCGTTAGAGTTCTGTGCTGTGCAGAGTCACAGAGCAGGCCAAGGCATTTATGCACAGGGACCTCAGCCACGTGTCTTATGATTATTGTTTCGATTTGAATTTATTTAAGAGGAATTTCCAGGGCAACAGGAGCATTAAGATTCCTTTCTGTTTAGGAGAATTCAGCCACATGGAAGGTTGGCCCTTCTAAGTGTTAAAATGTCACTTTCCCTGACTCCCTTTTACATCCATGAAGTCCTGTTTATTTTGCTCTATTTATCTCTTGGGGGAAAGCTAGTAGAGTCAGAAATCCAAGTAGGAAGATTCTAAGTTGAACCAGTTCAACTAGCAACAGGCGAGGTGACTGGCATGGCACTTACAGTTTCAATTATTCTATTTTGATACATTTAAAAAATTAAGGAGTAATAATAAATCTTCAACCTTTACCAGAGATGGTTTCAAGCAAAGTTCAGTTAATAATATACAGAAAAATTTTGGGTCAAAAATGAAGCAAGCTTGTAAAAGTAAAAAGGTCATGTTTCTGGCTGAGGCTCTTAAACTGGATGCAAATCCAAAGGCTGTTCACTGCAGCCTTTGACTAGTGCCAGGTCCCCTCTTGAAGGAAGCTAGTATTTGATCAAGTTTCTCTGGCCAAACTCTTTATCAACACTAACTAGATAGAAGGGTATTGGATGAGAATCAGGGGTAGACTGTGGGGAAGTAGCCTTCTGGAACACTAAACACCGGACAAAGAGATATTGTTCAAAGACACGTGGATGCTAACCCTGGTCTCTGCCTGAGGACGAGGTTGTGGACTTCTGAGGCTAACTTTGGTTCAAGAAATGGGAGAGCCCAAATTTTAAAACTTCTCTGAAATGACTGCAGATTATTTGAACGAGTTCTTCAGAGAGGGTGGGTAAATCCAAGTATAGGAGTCTGATGGCAGAGCAAAACTTGGTCTGTCTTCTAAACTCTTGTGGGGCCTCTGTGGACAGGGTCACCATCTCCTTATATCTGTTAGGCAAATTAGGTCCCAGGGAGAAGCTGTGACAAGTTATGCTATGTCTTGTCCTGCTTTGGACAGTCTCTTAGCCTCTGTTTAATTCTCTTAATTGGCTCAATAAATCTAGTATTATAGTATGTGCAGGTAGGGGAGGTATATGTCACCTCTTACCATCTGAAATGGTGATACTTTAAAGGGATCGGTAGCTATTTGGACTCTTTGGATTCTTATATATTTCTTAAAAAAAAAAAACTAGTCTTGTTTGGAGTTATAATTTTGCAAATACAGAAATCTACTGGGCAGTTTACTTGGCTCATAAACTTAAACAATTACAGAGCTAATGGCAAAGCCAGATTTTGCATAGTATTTTAGTTGGTTATGCAGAGTATTATGCTGCTATCCATGCTTTGTCACTGATAAGTAACTAGGGTGTTTACAAGTGAGATATTCTGCTTCATTACTGTTGTCTTGAGTGTAGTCTATGTGTGGCCTTGACCAATGGAGCTACACATTTGAAATCTTTTTCCTGTAATGGATAGCACACATGAGAGTATGTAAGTTACTTCAGTTATGAGCCACCTTCTATTTATGGAAAACTTTCCAAACATAAGTTCTAGTTCATTCTATAAATCTAATAGGAAAGGCCTCTCTACCCTTCCCCCATTGTTGTTGTTTTTAAGGGGAACTACTAAGAGTTGAGATTGAAATGCTGAAAGCTGAAATTTTGCAAAACCTTAAAAATTAGTTCTATCTCAACTTTACATTCTGAATTCTGTAGTTTCTCTCTCTCAGAAGTTGTTTGGTGATACAGTGCTTTGTGGGGTAGGATCTTCTGTTTGAATTAGAGGCATGTGGAAATATTTTTAGTTTGTGGGTTTAGCATACTAGACAATGCCCATGCAACAGGGCACAGAATTCGACAGATTTTCTACAGCTTCTAGTTGTATTTGAGGAACTGTCATTAATTGTCATCAGTGTGGATATTCTCCTCCAGTCTGAACTTGCCAGCCATATTAGTGATCACGGTCATTTTGTTCCGCTCAGAGGACTTGTGCCTAGAGGAAAGGGAGACTTTGAGCTCTAATCACTCTTACAAATGAATATTTGTAACAGGCATTCACTGCCAGTGCTACTGATTTCCTTCTTCATGTATACACAACAAAAAGGAGTGTTGGGACATTGAGCTTCTGGAAGCAGAATAGCATGTGAGAAAGTGCTAGCTGGGAGTCAGGTCTGGGTTCCAAATACTACCTGTGGCATGATTGACTTAACTGCTTGAGCCTCTGCTTCCTCCCTTGAAAAGCGGGATGTTAATGCCTGTCTCCATCAGATGTGAGGATGACATGAGGTAATGTCCAAAATGTTCAGAGCCCTCAATGAACATGGGTTCCCACCCATGTTTTGTCTCCTCCCCCTCCACTCAGCTTCTAGAATCATGACAAGTCACACAGGGGGCCATGTGGATGATGACTGACTGGTGACCCTGCCCATCTCCTAACTTTCTTGACTATTTTTAGAGTATGGAGGAAAGTGGAAAATGCTGCATTACTTCGCTCGGCATTTCTTCGCTCCGCTGTTGCCTGTGGGTTTTGAGAATCAAGGTGTGTTTTTCGTCTATGGGGTATCAGACTTTCACTTGGACTGTACCGTGATACTCACTGTAAGTCGCTTGGCTTTTTTTTCCTCTTTTATGATGAGAGAATTTTAGATTATTAGTTATTTGGTTCTATTTCTTTTGGGAAAAAGAAAAGAGAAACTAATTTGTATCAAAATGTTTTTAGTGCCTGTAGCAGAAAATGGGCTGTCCTTGAAGTCAGAATACTTCAGGGTAAAACTTTACTGTTTAGTCTGTAATCTTAAGCCTGATGTCTTGGTGATTCAGCTTCCTCATCTGTAAAATGATACCAGCCAATCTTCTTAAAGGATTTTGTGGGTAGTGAATAAAAGAATTAGATGGAAGTGAATTATAAACCTTCAAAAATAAAAAGTGCCACTTAAATGAAAGTTGATTTATAATCATAAAAAGCTGGAAACAGCCTAAAATTTATAAAAAGAAATTTTAAAAAATGGCATGTTAAAGTATAAATCAGTAAAATTATTCAGAATGCATATGTAGAAAAATAAACTTGTATTTAAAACAGTGCTAGGTAAAAAGAGAGAATAAAAACTCAAAGTAGTCTTGGTTAGCTACAATTTGGAGGACGTTGAGAATAGGTCATGTTTATGGAATAATTACAATGCCCCGGGAACTGTGCCTCTCATAGATTATTTTATGTGGTTCTCACAACAGCCTGTGAAGTTAGTACTTTTATTATTCTCATGTTACATAGGAAGAAATGGCGACTTTGAGAAGTTGAGTAACTTGCTTAGGTACATAACTAGTACTTGATGGGGCTGAGGTTAAACTCAGGTTTTATAGTCTCTTAGCCACTCCTGCTATTGTGACTTTCATTGATTATTACTACTATTATTCTCTAAAAATAAAAATAGTAACCAAGATTTTTTTTTTTTTGTTCTGTCTCGTTTCTCTGTAGGTGAGAGTCCACTCATGGAGTTCCCTAAAGCCTTTGTGTTCTCATGTAACCAAACATTTTGTGATAAAAGCAGGGGAGGCTGTTCGCCTCTATCAGGAGCCAGTGTCTCA
>NW_011888848.1:5822738-5825355 GCF_000151845.1 Pteropus vampyrus
GGGCCATGTGGATGATGACTGACTGGTGACCCTGCCCATCTCCTAACTTTCTTGACTATTTTTAGAGTATGGAGGAAAGTGGAAAATGCTGCATTACTTCGCTCGGCATTTCTTCGCTCCGCTGTTGCCTGTGGGTTTTGAGAATCAAGGTGTGTTTTTCGTCTATGGGGTATCAGACTTTCACCTGGACTGTACCGTGATACTCACTGTAAGTCGCTTGGCTTTTTTTTCCTCTTTTATGATAGAGAGAATTTTAGATTATTAGTTATTTGGTTCTATTTCTTTTGGGAAAAAGAAAAGAGAAACTAATTTGTATCAAAATGTTTTTAGTGCCTGTAGCAGAAAATGGGCTGTCCTTGAAGTCAGAATACTTCAGGGTAAAACTTTACTGTTTAGTCTGTAATCTTAAGCCTGATGTCTTGGTGATTCAGCTTCCTCATCTGTAAAATGATACCAGCCAATCTTCTTAAAGGATTTTGTGGGTAGTGAATAAAAGAATTAGATGGAAGTGAATTATAAACCTTCAAAAATAAAAAGTGCCACTTAAATGAAAGTTGATTTATAATCATAAAAAGCTGGAAACAGCCTAAAATTTATAAAAAGAAATTTTAAAAAATGGCATGTTAAAGTATAAATCAGTAAAATTATTCAGAATGCATATGTAGAAAAATAAACTTGTATTTAAAACAGTGCTAGGTAAAAAGAGAGAATAAAAACTCAAAGTAGTCTTGGTTAGCTACAATTTGGAGGACGTTGAGAATAGGTCATGTTTATGGAATAATTACAATGCCCCGGGAACTGTGCCTCTCATAGATTATTTTATGTGGTTCTCACAACAGCCTGTGAAGTTAGTACTTTTATTATTCTCATGTTACATAGGAAGAAATGGCGACTTTGAGAAGTTGAGTAACTTGCTTAGGTACATAACTAGTACTTGATGGGGCTGAGGTTAAACTCAGGTTTTATAGTCTCTTAGCCACTCCTGCTATTGTGACTTTCATTGATTATTACTACTATTATTCTCTAAAAATAAAAATAGTAACCAAGATTTTTTTTTTTTTGTTCTGTCTCGTTTCTCTGTAGGTGAGAGTCCACTCATGGAGTTCCCTAAAGCCTTTGTGTTCTCATGTAACCAAACATTTTGTGATAAAAGCAGGGGAGGCTGTTCGCCTCTATCAGGAGCCAGTGTCTCAACTGCTGAGATGTGGGAATTGTACTCGGCAAAGCTGTGTGGTTTCCTTTTACCTGTCAACTGACAGCAAACTTTTGAGCTCAACCAACTATCACTTCCTGTCCTCACTGAAGGAGGCCGTTGGGCTTCACAAGGCACGTATCACTGTAAGTACCAGTCGGGTGGGGTCACTGTGGTGTTGTGAAGCTGTTATGCATTTAGGCAGGCACATTGCATCTTGCTTTTTGAAGAACTTCTCCTTGGAATTGAGTTTACCCAAGGCCTGGGGAATTTTGTCCCCTTGCCACTGGAAGCTAAGACCAAATAGTTTTTATTTCTAATTCATCGTTTGTTTTGGTTCGTGCTCTTTCTGCTGTCCCATTACTTCACCCTAGCGGGGCTGGTGCAATGGAGGGAGAGGCAGCAGGGTCATCACCATTGGTCCCCCAGCTAAGTTCCGGGCTCTGTCCTGGGTGCTTTTAGTGTACCAACCCTGATGTACTATCTTCATTTACAAATGAGAAAATGAGTCTGGAGAGGCTGAGTAACAAGCTCAAGGTCCTGTAGCTAGCAAGTGCCAGAGCCCAGTAGAAGCATTCCAATTTTGAGATTTTAAGTAGAACTTATTAATTTTTAAAATTTTAGTCTATACTCTGATTAATTGCTTCAAAGTAGCTTAATCAACAGATCTCTATAATTGCCAGGAAAAAAAATGACATGATCAGGATGTGTTATAAAAATTGTGCAGCTGGAGAATTTGGAATCGATAGTCAATTGAAAACCTTTCCTTTTTCCTCCTACACATTATGATTGAAAATATTTTTCTAGGAAGTTTCATTCTCTATTTTTAGTGAATTTTAAATTTGTTTTACACTTTACTTCATTGAGAAGGTTGAAGTTGGCGGATATTTTTACATTTACTTTATAAAACTTCTTAATCCTTGAATTGAAAACATATCTTCTTTTCCAGTTAATAATGAAATATTCACTTAATGAAATCTAAGGTGTCTGTAATAACTGATACGAAACAAATATGAAGGATATAACATACATTTACATAGCTTCTTTCCAGAAAAGAGAAAAAAACCAAAAACTAGTAGACAAATTTGTGGTCTCTAGATTTAGGATTTTGAAAACAATTTTTTTCTTTCTTTAACTAGGTCTTTATTACCTTGGAGTAATTGGGAGTGGGAGAGAATTGGACTCCTTCTTTGTCTTACCTCATTTGAATTTCAATGAGACTTACCCTTTTAGAGGAAAGTAATAGTAATAATAATAATAGTTAACATTTACCGCAAGCTTACCAGACTAGGCTGGAAACTTGCTTTCCCTGCCTCCCGGAAGCCAGGGTTCAGGCAGGAGTCCTGGGCTCTGCAGTCAGATATATGGAGATGAGAGTTCCAATCAGAAGTCAACAAGAATGAGCAGGAGCCAGAGTCTCTTCCG
>NW_011888848.1:5825405-5827969 GCF_000151845.1 Pteropus vampyrus
GGAGATGAGAGTTCCAATCAGAAGTCAACAAGAATGAGCAGGAGCCAGAGTCTCTTCCGGCCTTTGCCTTCGCGCAGCAGTAGCTGAGGCCTCCCCGGCAGCCTTGTGGGTAGTTTGGGGCCAGCTGTGTATGCCTGCAACTGCTTGAGAATTTGGGAATTTGACATTTAGCTTCAAGTCTGGGTGGCCGATTTGGGAATTTGACATTTAGCTTGAAGTCTGAACCTCTGACCCTCTGAGAGCTACCTAATAATACACTTAATTTTCTTTTTTGCTTCTACCAAAAAAGTTCTTCTTGTTTATAACTCAGCACTCAGAATAGTGATCATACAAGTGTGTAAGGCTAAAATTATATATAGTGAAAATTTCCCTCATAAATTCTTTATGTCACATATATCATATAATGTTAGAACTACAGTATGGCATGTTGAGGAGTCATGTTTCATGACAAACACAAAGCTTTAACGACCAGGTCACGCTCAGTCCATACTGACACTAAGAGAGGCTCGCAAATCCCCACCCTCTAGGGTGCAGCTCAGCCTCACTCAGGACATGTGCTGATCGGCTAATTAATGACAAGATTTAAACTACTCTCCCCTTTGCTGATATCATGTGGGGTTCACACATGTTAAAAGTGCTCGTAATGTGACTTTACAGTACTATGCAATAAAAGAGAGAAAACTCCAATGCTAGAGCTTTTGCAAAGGCCTGGAAGGCTACTGCCTAGATTGCAGGATCGTTTCAGAGGTCAGCACCACTCTGCAGCTGGTTCCAGATGGATCCTGAGAAAGTCATTAAATGGCCCAGCAGTTACACAAAAAGAGTTGTCTTTTGATACCCTGAGAAAAACTATAAAAGATACCAAGCTTTGAGCTTCTTGTGAAATATTCTCCATAATAATAGGAGACTCTGTATATCTACACTTGGTTTTAGATTACAATTTCATAATTTCCCACAGCCTTAAAAAAAATTACCATTTTTTTTTAGTATTTGTCACAGTGCATGGAATATATGACGTTGGCAGTTGCAGAACCACAGTTGTAGGAAATGCACTCCTGGTTAGGCCCACGTAAACGTTCTGACAGAAAGCTCTTCCCTTATCCTTCACTTCATTTCTCTTTTTCTTTCAGGCTATCATCTCTCAGCAAGAGGATGCATTTGTGTTTGATCTGGAAACCTCGGCTGTCGCTCCCTTTGTTTGGTTGGATGTAGGGAGCATCCCAGGGAGGTTCAGTGACAATGGTTTCCTCATGACTGAGAAGAAGCGGACTATATTATTTTACCCTTGGAAGCTCACTAGCAAGAGTGAATTGGAGCAATCTCTTCATGTGACTTCCCTGACTGATATTTACTGAGGGAATCCAGTAAATGGACACTGGGATGAAGCATTTCTTTTATTTTTTTTATTTTTGAAGGTAAAAACAATGTTAATGTGAGCGTTTCTCACATATGTAAAATTTAGTTCACATTTCATCAGATATTTGTATTGACAGAAAGCAGAAGTATTGACAATATATATATTTTTTAAAAAAATGCTCACAATGTTAATGTGAGTGTTCCTCACATATGTAAAATTTAGTTCACATTTCATCAGATATTTGTATTGACAGAAAGCAAAAGCATTGACAATATATATATTTTTTAAAAAACTAATTTTTTAAAAAATATATAGCACAATAGTTAGGCTTTTATATAATTGATGAAGTGATCCCCCGGTTACTCTATACATAGCCATTACATGTTGCCTATATTCCCAATGCTGTACTCCATCTCTCTGTGACTGTTTTGCATAAAGCATTTCTAAGGCACTGACTGGAGCTGAAGGCAACCAGAGACAAGCTGAAGGAGCTGGAAACGCGGCTGCTTGCTGCCATGCCTCTGATTCATCAGTGTGAAGAGCATGTGCAGCATTCTTTTAGAGAAGGGCGTTTACTCGGGTCTCCTCCAACGAGGCTGTGCCTAGGTATGCTTCACTCTGTGCCCGGACTGTATTTTAGTCCTTCTCTTCACGGCTTTGGTACCACATGCACCAGTCATCACCAACCGCCTCTCCCTACCCAAAAAAAGCCCACACAGGTAGCCCTCTCGGGGAACCATAGGAACATGACCATGGAGCTTCAGATTTGGCTCAAATATGCTTTCCAGTGTAAAGGAGTAAGATTTAGACTTCTTGACCCTGGTAGCAAAGTGGTATTCACTTTAGCTTGGGTTTAAATCATTTTAAATTTATATTGATTAATTATAAGAAACTACAAAATTGCTTTATTATGCATTATCATGTTTATAAAATTACATTGATGATAAAGTGAATAGGGCAAAATGTTAAGTACCAATTTGGGTAGAAATGTGTAGGAACTTTTTTGTACCACTTTGTAACTTTTTATAAGTTTGAAATCAATTAAAATTTACACAAATTGCATTGACAACTTGATATTTCATCTGTGGCATGTTTAATCATTCCATAAACATTCAGTTATGTCCAATACTGTGCTGGGCATTAATTCCCATTTAGTTCTGGCCAAGTTTTTACTCTACTTGATAATTCGGGAGAGTTTGAAGAATCT
>NW_011888848.1:5828019-5838260 GCF_000151845.1 Pteropus vampyrus
CAGTGCATGGAATATATGACGTTGGCAGTTGCAGAACCACAGTTGTAGGAAATGCACTCCTGGTTAGGCCCACGTAAACGTTCTGACAGAAAGCTCTTCCCTTATCCTTCACTTCATTTCTCTTTTTCTTTCAGGCTATCATCTCTCAGCAAGAGGATGCATTTGTGTTTGATCTGGAAACCTCGGCTGTCGCTCCCTTTGTTTGGTTGGATGTAGGGAGCATCCCAGGGAGGTTCAGTGACAATGGTTTCCTCATGACTGAGAAGAAGCGGACTATATTATTTTACCCTTGGAAGCTCACTAGCAAGAGTGAATTGGAGCAATCTCTTCATGTGACTTCCCTGACTGATATTTACTGAGGGAATCCAGTAAATGGACACTGGGATGAAGCATTTCTTTTATTTTTTTTATTTTTGAAGGTAAAAACAATGTTAATGTGAGCGTTTCTCACATATGTAAAATTTAGTTCACATTTCATCAGATATTTGTATTGACAGAAAGCAGAAGTATTGACAATATATATATTTTTTAAAAAAATGCTCACAATGTTAATGTGAGTGTTCCTCACATATGTAAAATTTAGTTCACATTTCATCAGATATTTGTATTGACAGAAAGCAAAAGCATTGACAATATATATATTTTTTAAAAAACTAATTTTTTAAAAAATATATAGCACAATAGTTAGGCTTTTATATAATTGATGAAGTGATCCCCCGGTTACTCTATACATAGCCATTACATGTTGCCTATATTCCCAATGCTGTACTCCATCTCTCTGTGACTGTTTTGCATAAAGCATTTCTAAGGCACTGACTGGAGCTGAAGGCAACCAGAGACAAGCTGAAGGAGCTGGAAACGCGGCTGCTTGCTGCCATGCCTCTGATTCATCAGTGTGAAGAGCATGTGCAGCATTCTTTTAGAGAAGGGCGTTTACTCGGGTCTCCTCCAACGAGGCTGTGCCTAGGTATGCTTCACTCTGTGCCCGGACTGTATTTTAGTCCTTCTCTTCACGGCTTTGGTACCACATGCACCAGTCATCACCAACCGCCTCTCCCTACCCAAAAAAAGCCCACACAGGTAGCCCTCTCGGGGAACCATAGGAACATGACCATGGAGCTTCAGATTTGGCTCAAATATGCTTTCCAGTGTAAAGGAGTAAGATTTAGACTTCTTGACCCTGGTAGCAAAGTGGTATTCACTTTAGCTTGGGTTTAAATCATTTTAAATTTATATTGATTAATTATAAGAAACTACAAAATTGCTTTATTATGCATTATCATGTTTATAAAATTACATTGATGATAAAGTGAATAGGGCAAAATGTTAAGTACCAATTTGGGTAGAAATGTGTAGGAACTTTTTTGTACCGCTTTGTAACTTTTTATAAGTTTGAAATCAATTAAAATTTACACAAATTGCATTGACAACTTGATATTTCATCTGTAGCATGTTTAATCATTCCATAAACATTCAGTTATGTCCAATACTGTGCTGGGCATTAATTCCCATTTAGTTCTGGCCAAGTTTTTACTCTACTTGATAATTCGGGAGAGTTTGAAGAATCTATCCTAAGGTATTTGAGGGGTTTTCTCTGGGAAGAATAATGCATTTGGTTATAGAATGGACCACCGATGAGTTTGGCTTTAATATCAAGACTAATTAGGTAGTAGTCTTGGTTTTAAAACAGAACTTTTAGGCATGGTTCAGTGACTAAAAAGAAACTAAATGTAGACAATCCAGATCTCTTCTTCAGTATCTAAGAGTTTCCTCATTTTATGTATTTCAGTATCTATATAATAGTCTTATGAGGGTCTGAAACTTAGTGGTGTAACTCAGAACATTCTTACTTGATAAATATTATATCATTTTCTTGTCATGTTGAAAATCCTGTTTTATTAAACTGTTGCTGGGGGACAGGAGGATATTCTTCATAAAACTGGAGAATATTCTATGCCAGGTGCCCTGTGGGGTAGGCTTTGAGGTTGTTGGGACAGAATTTACATCACAATTCTGCCCTTAGGAGCTCTAACTTTGATCAAGTTATTTAACTTCTATGTTCAGTTTTATGGCAGTAAAACAGGAATAATTATATGGACCTTGTAAGTTTACTTTGAAGAATAAATAAAAAATGTCACTGAAGGGCTCAGCACAGTGCTGGTAGTGAGGGCTCTGTAAGTAGAAGCACCATCCTGGGGTGTGATTTTGTCCTAGAGAGGGCAGGGCTTCCAGCCACACTTAACTTGGATCGGAATCCAGGTTCTGAGGCTTATTGGATGTGTGGCCTTCGGCAATCACTTTACCTTCTGAACTTTAGTTTTCTTATCTGTAAAATGAAGATAATAATCTCTAATCTTCGAAGTTGTTGTGAGGACTAAACAAATAGGGTTTGAAACAAAATAAATGCTAAGTACATGGTGGTTTTGCTTTTATAACATCATAATCATTATCATCCAATTAGTGCATGAAGCAATAGTAAAAAGGTAAATAAAAACAAATGTCTTTTAAACATTTTTTTAAGAAGGGAAGAAGATATCAGAGACAAGTGGATTTGTTAAAGGAAAAATTAATGGACATAAATATATGCTGACAACAACTCATAAAAGGAGAGAGAGGTGCTACATGCACGTTATTTCTGTAAGAGAATAGAAACATCCAGAACATTCTCCCACAGTTCATGTGTAGCACTGCAGTTAGTCATTTGTACTATTTTAATAAACTTATTTTGCTGCATTTACTGGAATAGAGGCTGATGTACTGACTTGTGGCTTTGGATTTCTGAGAAGGCTTTTCTGTTAGTAGTTGTGCAAACTGTTAATAGAATGGAAAGACCGGGATCAGATCCCTCTGCTGTGGTGGTTGCAAAGCACATTCCAGAGTGAGTGAGATGGAGCGTTCAGTCCACAGGATTACATCTTCCCAAGTTAGAACACAGAGAACAGTAAAATGGTAATTTTCTCATTCACAGTCACTATAACTCTTCTTATTTTTTTCTCTTACTTGACTTTTTATGATGAGAGGTTTTCAAGCCATGGGAAGTATCTTGGAAAATAAATAAGAAGGTTTCGTCTTCTATTGGAATGAAAGTGAACTAGACTGCAAGAGAAATAAAGTGTTCTGAAAGTGACAGAAAGAATATTCTCAGATATGAAACTTATTCCCCAGCTTGGTAAGATTTGGGGAGGAAAACAAATGGGCATTGTTTGTGCAGGAAGTTCAAAGCATTTCAAAATATTTCCAGAGTCTCCCTTGACCGTAGATGCAATCTTATCAATTCTATAAGCACATGAACTGAGAAGAGTTATACAGAAAAGGTATTTAGTAGTATTTCCAAGTCAGTAGGTTAATTCTTTTTTTTTTTAATTGACTTATCAGAGGGTGTGAACCAGAGTGATGCCGTTCAAAACCCTAAAAATCCCAGACAAAACTAGTGTCCAGACACTTATATTTTGACTCTAAAGACTGTTTAAGAATTTATTAATTCATTTGCCAAGTAGTTATTGAGGGCCACTCTGAGCAGGCTCTGTCCTTGTCACTGGGGATATTGCAATGAAAAAATAGGCAGATAAGTCTCTGCTCTCAGGGACTGTCCATTGTAGGGGCAGATGGACAATAAGCAAGTAACCAAGGCCATTTCAGCTGATGACAAGTCCTGTAACGTTAGTGTGACTGATGGAGCAATGTTAGATAAGGCCATCTTGTTCAACATTTCGGAAAGTTGTTTTGGAGATTTAGGATAAAAAAATAAATGAAAAAAAGTTTTTCAGTCGATAAAGGAGTCGTGAAAGACCTTCTAATTGGTAAGCTGAGGGTGGGCTGAGCTGCCAAGACATTTTGGAGCCCTTGAATAGGGGCCAGATAGTGAAGGGACTTGGCAGCAGTAAGGGCCTTGTATCACTGGATCATGTTTTGTAACTACCTCTCATTATCCCTGTAGACATGGGTTACTGAATCCTGCCATGAAAGGAACAATAACACAGCTTAACCACTTAAGTCAGTTCTCAGGCTTTATCAGGATTTGTTGAGCACCAACTTCTGCCATATTGTGCTCTGCAGTGTTCAAGTACAAAGGATGATAGTCACACTGAGTGACCTAGAATTCCTAGGAGATGGGATACCTGGGTCATGGAATTTTCTAGTAAAAGAACCAGTACTTATTCCTGCCTCATAACATATGTGATAACAACTGTCATGTTCTGTTATTGTTACTTATTATGGCTTTCGGATAATTTACTGGATCGTGGGAGACAATTCACATATTCCCGGTAGTTGGAGCAGACATTTTTGCCTGGCTGCCCTACAGCAATGTCCCCCTCTTCTCTGTTAACTATATGTTAACAATTATGTGGCTGTGCGTCCTTCTCCAGGGACTGAATCATGATTGGTTATACTAATTCTCTTCTCTGTTGCCAGTGATTGGTTTAGGGTTAGCATGTGACCCAATTCTGGCAAATGAAGTATAGGTTGACACTTAACCTGGGGTTTTGGAGGCAGGTTTTCCTACTTGGTAAGAAAGAGACCTGAAGAGGAACCCTCTGCTATTGGGTGAAGTTGAGAAGCTGCTGTGTGAGGACCTGTGCTTGGAGCTGCTGCAAGCTTTTTGTAACCTTGAGGAAACACGACACAGGGGGGATGTCAGAGATGTTGAATTGCTGAACTAACTCTGTAATCATCTAACTTTGGTCTTCTTATAAAAAATGAGGCCCCCTTTGTTTAATGCAGTTGTAGTCAGGTATTCTGATTTTACAACCCAAAGCATCTTAATTGATACAGCAGTTAAAGGTATGGGCATTGAAATCAGACATACTTATGTTGGAGTTCCAGATCTACCACTAGTAGGCTGTTTGTTTATAAGTTATCGAGTCTTTCTGTGCCTTAGTTTCTTTATCTTTAAATATGGCGGTAATAATATTAATAATTAAAAAATAATACTTTAGGTTAATTACGAGGACCAAATGAGATGATGCATAGATACCGATAGCACATAATTATTCAACCAGTGTTACCTATTCTAATTATCACTGCCTTTCTGTTAAGTCATCAAAGAAAGCCTAGGGAGGTGGGCAGAACTAGAACCTGCTGAGGCATTAGGTGATAGTTAGAAACAGTATCAGCTAGGGGAACTGGTGGGAATGAAGGAACAGCAGCAGCACCTGGAAGGGGTGAAGTGAGGAACTCGATTCCTTCCCAGAACTGTAAGCTCATCACCCTGCCTGATCATCCTGAAGGTACAATTATAGAAAGGGTGAATCAAGTCATACACAGGTCATATTTGGCCAGTAGATGGCCTGATGGCCCAAGCAGTGTTTTAAGAAGTTGAATTATGTGCTTACCTTTAGAAAAGGAAGGATTCCATGTAAAACCTAGATCTATCTCTGATCTTCTTGTAATGATATTAAAGAAAATAAAAAACCTATTTCTTTAATCCACTCGTAGTCAGGTATTCCGATTTTATTATTGGAAAGATTTGAGTGGATAAAGACATGGGCGTGGAAGTCAGACATGGCTGGGCCTTGGAGAGGGCAGTGTGGTGCCTGGTCATCCACTTCCCCATGTTTGGATGGTGCAGTGGTGTTTCCAGTAAGGAAGGCTCTTGAGTCCTGACGCCCAGGTGGGTGAAGGAAGGATGCTGTTCATTTGTCATCGGAACCCAGCTAACATTGGGTGATTGGCATGCTTCCCTATCCACATTTTTGGTGCTTGAACTAAAAGATTAACTAGTCAGCCTTGCAAATACAATGAACTGGATTTTGTCAAAAATCTAAAACATGTGTGCCTGCATGTGTGTATGTGTGTGTGTATATGTGTGTGTGTGTGTGTGTGCAGACACATATACACATGAAAGCCATGTGTGGTGCAGTGGCCATAGGCTCATGCTCTGATATTGAACCTCCAACATGCAAGTTTGGCTCCAACATATATTGAAATTGGACAAATCACTTAACTTCTAAGCCTCAGTTTCCTTACCTTTAAGATGGATTAATAGTAATTAGTATCTCATAGGATCGTGCGGATTAAATAAGATAAAGGATATACAACGCCTAGGGTGGGTAAATGAGTAATAAATGCCAGCTTATGATTATTATTTCTCAAAGGATAAAGTTGGCTATGGCCGGAATGATCAGGCCTAGGAGTCTTATGTTTTCCTTGCAACTTGAGGTGAAGAAGAAAAATTCAGGCCAACAGCTGAAGTTTTCATCTCCTCCCTCCCCCTTTTTTTGGTAAGCATCTTTCAAATTTTATTGAAGCAAAAAAGTTGAGTAGCAAGAGGCATGCCAGCTGTTGAGTGATTGTGCAAAAAGTTCTGCTTCTTCCAGCAGAGGCCTCTTGTGTACAAGAAATGAGGCCGGTGGTGGGAGAAAGGGACTATGCTGTGACAGGACACGGGTTCCAGGAGCTTCTCCAGAATAATGTGGGGAGGGCGGTCTAAGGAAGAGCTTGCAGGGCCTCCACCCGCTCTCTGGGTTTCAGAGAGCTGGGTGCCAGTGCCCTGGAATGCAGGAGTCTCTCTTGAAAGATAGAGAAAGGGAAGGGTGGAGGGATAAATGAGGAGAGAGAGAAAGAGAAAGGAAGAGAAAGTGAAAGGAAGACAGACAAAGAGAAAGAATGAGAGAAAGAGAAAAGAAGAAAGAAAGGAAGGAAGACAGAGAAAGGAAGAAAGAGAAAAGAAGAGAAAGGGAAACAGAAAGAGAGAAAGAGAAAGGGAGAAGAGAGGAAAAACAAGGAGGGGGGAGAGAGAGAGCGAGAGAGAGAGCGAGAGAGAGAGCGAGAGAGAGAGCGAGAGAGCGAGAGAGAGAGAGAGAGAGAGAGAGAGAGAGAGCGAGCGCGAGCAGGAAGGAGGAGCAGAGGGTCTGGTGGAGGAGCTCGGGTTTCCCGCAGGCTGCAGGGCTCACAGAGGCACCAGCGCCGCTGCTTGCAGTTGTCAGATCTGCACAGCAACAGCTTTTGCTCTCTGCCTTTCGTTTATTTAATTTCCCTCCACTGTTGCTACCTTGGCAAAAGGGTGGCAACTGAATGATTTTCGATCCTAATTTAATTAGCATGCATCTGTGAAAACTTGGCACAAAGCCTCCAGAATAGATGATTGATTGAGGAGAAGTCAGATGAGCTCTCCTGAGGCACGCTTAAGAGAACAATAAAGAAACAGGCCGAGACAGTCAAGGTGTAATTTGAAGAAAGGACTGCCCTTCTGGTGATGAAGAGGGAAAAATGGAGGCATCTTCCTTGGCCTAGCAGGGCCTCTTCTCTCTAATACCCATGGGGGCATGTGGATGACTTGCTGCCTACACATTCTTTCTTGAAGCTTTAAACTTCAAGAGACTCTGCCTTTCAGAACCAAAGAGGTCCTTGGCCCATACGCTGTGTGCATATGTTGATCATCATTCAAGATGTGATTTTGGCGAGGCAGAAAGGCAGTCAGGGCCAAATGATGGCTGTGACCTTCCCAGATCAGCCCTGGGAAGGAGAAGCCGGCAAGGACTGCTTTAGCATCAGGCTGAAGAGTCCACTCCTCCCCAAGCACACAAGTACTTCCTGAGTATGTCTGTCCCCACCTGGGGGAGGTCAAGTTACCCCAGTGCTATGGTCCTGAGCAGTGATGGGAGCGGGCAGGGGTGGGACATGAGGAACGAGACAGGAGCAGTTCTCTGGGGTGGCCTGCTACTGTGCCGGGGCCTGGCCCTGGAGCTGTGGGGCTCTTCCCAGGGTGGCGATTTCTGGTCCTGCTTCCGCTGGGAGCAGGACTCTGCGCTGATACTGTGGGAACAAATGAGAGGCCCTGGTTCGAATTGCTGGGAGGACAGGAGGAAACGGCAGAACTGGGCAGAGTGTGGAGAAAAAGCTGCTGAGGGTCCCAAAGCATAAGGAGGACAGTGGGGTTGGAAGGAGAAGGGTGGGAAGAGGAAAAGCAACACCGAGGGCATTCGGGCTGGTGCCCAGTGCCGCTGTGCTGCAGCCGCTGACTCCATTTGTTGATGGGATGCCGGCTTCCCACTCCTCAGTATCTCCCCTAACCCCAAAGCCAACCAATGAATCTGGAAAACCAGTGGACAAGAAAGCAGCAGGGCTAGAGGGAAGAGTAAAGGAGACTATGCTTCCACATCGTGGGAATTTAAAAAAAGAGATGGTACTTGGACGATTTACTTAGGTGATAAGATATTGTCCAGCTCCAAGTTCTGTGATCCTTAAAAAATAAACAGAATTTTAGTTTCATCTTCTCTTGACTCCTGTGCTTCCACAAGCCCATTACCTGGGGAAGGAAGCACAAATCAGAGAGAAAATTCCCCCTCAAAAGCATAAAATAAGAAGCACAAACCAGTGACCTCCGGCCCATGAAAAATTCGTATTTAAGCATCTCAGCCTGTTATTAGTGAAAAAAAAAAAAAAAATCAAGTCATGTTAATATTTAAGCAATATGTTCTTTTAGCGATACTGTGGGTTCATTTCGTATTTTGGTTGGGTACATTATGACTCCATCATCTTCATACAGATTTCTATGCATTCTTTTCTCTTTTAAATATTGCATCTTTCCTTCAAAGGATTTCGGACATCATTAAAGAATAAGCTGTGGGATCAGACAAATCTGGATTTGAATCTTGGGAGGGGGAGGTTAGTTGGTATTCAGATTATGTTTCCTCATTGTAAAATTGGGGTTAAATATGTACCTGATAAGGGATGTCTTGAGAATATTATTAGGAATCATGAATGCAAAAGGGCTGGCATGTGATAAATGCTCAGATCTGCCCGGCTCCTTCTCTCCCTTTCTCCTGCTAAGATACAGAAGGTCTGGTTGGTGGGGCCCAGTTCCATGGAGGTGGCCGGGACCATCCATGCCACATGACGACTGCGGGGAAACTCAGGTGGGTAAATGAGCAGCAGCAGGGCTTCCTTCTGCCAAAAAAGAAAGACCGCTAATCCCGAAAAAGTCTAGGTAATGCCTGCAGAGTAGAGAAACATCAAAAGGACACAAAGGTTCTGAGGTAGCTATTTTTAAATGGCTTCCTGCTGAGAGACAAGCTTTCTGGGCAGGTTTACTTCAGGCCCCTTGTAGCTTTCCACCTGAACTTCTGCATTCCTCCTGGTATTTATCCCCATCTGCTGGTACAATATGAAAGACATTCCTTCCTCAGAGGCACAGCTGGTTTTGGTAGCCTTTTCGTTAAAGCATCACGCAGAGGCTCAGGCCAGCACTGAGATCCGGGAGGAGGAAGGTAGTTTCTGGAACGAAGGAGAAATGAGGCTTCTTATTAAAGAAGAGGAATGTTATTTTAAGTCTCAGTATGAGTTGCTTGGTTGTTCCTTCTGCAGTCAGCTTCTCTTTATAGTGACCTTCTGCTGCGGGAACAGTCAGGTTAGAGACCTGGAGAATGTTTAATAACCCATTCCACACCTAGAGCTTAAAACGTCAACCATTACTTAATTGACCCATGATCTGCCATTTAATCCAAATTGGCTCAGCAGAGCGGCCTGGCAGCATCAGCTGGGGTAGTCTGAAGGCTAATCGAATGGCTGCTGGCTGGAATCATCTCACTCACACATCTGCTGGTACTGGATGTGACCTCAGTGAAGGCTGTTGACTAAACACCTACATGTGGCTTCTCCATGTGGCCACTTGGCTCCCTCAGGTAACTTGGTTCCAAGAGAGAGCGACCCAGGGGGACTGGGCAGAAGTCGTATTGCATTCTCTGACCTTGGGAGCCACTTAGCAGCTCTTCTGCTCTTGTCACAGGTCCGCCTAGATTCACAGGGAAGGAAAGTATGCCCGTCCCTCCAGTTGGAGGGAGGCCAGCAGTGCACTGCATGATGGGAGGCCTTGTCATGGCCAGATGGAAAATAACTATCTGCTACAGAGAGAAACTGGAGGAGGAATGGGGGCATGCACTAGCGGAGAATTAAGGAAAGTCAGAGCTATTTGTTATAAAGATACAACTTTCAAAAACTAGATGTGTGGAGAAATGGCAGTGTAATAGAAAACAGAAGTAGAATTTAAAAAAATTTGAGACACACTGTAAGATAAAGAATCCAAACTATTTTCACCATATAATAGTCTTGCTTAGAAAGGCCTTCTGTATTTCAAGTTTACTCATCCATAATTTCTAGTATTGCTAGCATTTTTATGGTTTAACTTTTGATACATTTGGAAATTATTTTGATGAAAGGAAGGATGTAGGAGTTCAAATTAATTTTTTTCCCGAGACTAACAAGTTGAAACATCTACTGATTAATCATCTTTTCCTCCTTGA
>NW_011888848.1:5839630-5872693 GCF_000151845.1 Pteropus vampyrus
GAACACCAGGCGGGGACCGTGAGACTTTTTAATGACAGCAGCAGAGGGATGGCAGCAATGACAACAGAAAGCAGCTAGTAAAGCTCAACAAGTTATCTCACCCCCAACGAAGCACCAGCCTTGCCGAAGGCTGTGACGGCTAGATACTATCTGCAAGTGAGCCGAACTGAAATTCATTTAAGAATCAAGAAAGGAAACCACGTTTCAAAGGCTTTGAGTTAAATCAAGAGCGATTCAGGCTGGCAGGTTTTCCTCCAAGCACCACTGGATGGATGCACTTTACCCTCTTTTGGACAATACCACGGAATTTCAGAACTTTGGTTTACAGGTTGGGAATTGCCAGAAGGCTAGATTTTGCCTTCTATAGGTCCATCCTGCCCATAATCGTGGGGCATTTTGTTAAGAGTTAGCAATGAGCTGCTGCTGGTCAGAGACTCTGTAAAGCTGAGTTTGCGGAAGGATGTCTCCACGCCGCTGTCACAGATGCTGTCGTCCTGGAGCTCATCTGAGGGGAGAAAACACAATTCACTGTGGGGCAGTGGGAACAAGGTGACACCTTTGCTCTCGTACACCTTTCATTTTAGGTGGGCTCAAAGTTTGGATCTAAAATGCACATGAGCTACTTCTGTCCATTAATTTTTAAAACTCACCACACCCCGCCTACCCTATCACTTGTCAGTGCTGTTCAGAGTGGGGTGAGGGACAGAAAGCACCCAGTTCTATAAAAACTGTGAAGACACCAAAATCTAGCCTCATGTTTATCAGAATTCTTCCTGAATTCTCTTGGCCTGAAGTGCACCTTTCTTTCTTAGAAATCTGGTGTATTTTTCTGACTACCGTATTACCTATTTTATAGCTGAGGACATCGCTGAACCTTATGCAAAATAAATTGGTGACAGAAGTAGGAACTAAAAATAAGGAGTCCTTCCAGGCCTTATATGCTATTAAGTACTATATATGCCTCAAAAACATTTTGGTAGCAAAAAATAAGATGATTTGGATGAAAATGAGTCTATACTGGACAATTAGGTCAAAAGCTTGTTGAGAAGTGTCTTCAGGGATCTGAACAATGTGAATTATTTCTGAGAGAGACAGAGAATTACCAAGGGGAGAGAAGTCTAATATACTCGAATCAAAATGCTATCTTCTTATATATTAAATTACCATAAATAATTAAGACTTTAATGGCAGTAACATGGCTATTGTCTTGTTATTGACTGATTTATTCAATTGACCAATCTTTATTGGGTTCCTATTATGTGCTAAGAGCTGTGAGGTATTTTAAAAATAACTATAAATCAAGAGCTTAATGCTTTTTAAGATTTAAGTACTCATTTGTGTGGAAGGATCATTAGATTATGAGATAGGAAATGTGGGTGGTTTTCCTGGTGGATGCAGTATTCCTTTCTTAAGTGGACACAACACTGGTCCTGACTGCCCTAGGGAGGGTACCCCCAATAAGGTGACACTGGTGCCAAAACTGAATGGTCAGAAGGAGCCAGCCAGGTGAGGATATTTCAGGGAAGAGGAAGAAAAGGTCCCAAGGGCCCAAGGCTGGATTGGATCAGTGGGGCGGATGAAAGCCATTTTTAACAAGGACAACGGGTAAAGAAGGGACACTGCCTTTGTTGCTCACTGCCCCACCTTCAAAGCCTCACACAGCAGTCAACATACAGGACACAGCCAGTAAAGATTTGCTGAATGGACAAATGGCCTGGAGGGTGTACAGCAGGAGTACCACAATCTCACTAGTTTTTAAAAAGCATCACACTACCTGTTGTGTGGAGAATAGACTGAAGGGAACAGGGAGACTGATGAGGAGCTGCTGCAGGAACGGAGGTGGTGAGGGTGGACTGGGCGAGGGTGGCGGTTGTGGAGAGGAAGAAACCTGATGGCTGACTGTGCGGTGGTTAGGACGAGGAAGTACTCACGGGAGAGTCTTAAGTTTTTGTCTTAACTTCCTGGAGGATGGCGGTGCTTCTAATCAATGTGGCCAGTACTCAGTCCAGGTGGGGTACTGATAGTCCCATGTAATAAGGACGAGCAAAGAGGGCCTAGGACTGGGCTCTGGAGGGCTGTGACTTTAAAGGGGGAGTGTGAAAGAGGCAGTGAGGTGAGTGTGCTGTGGAAAAGCCAAGAGGGGAGACTGTCTGAAGCAGGAGCAACTGCTCAGCTGGGGTACATGTTGGCAGTGGTGGAGAAGACAAGAAGGATGGTGAGCAGATCTGGCCAGATACTGGGCATCAAGACAAGCGCAGGGCTGGTAGAGTGGCGGGGATGGGCCCCGGCTGCAGGAGTCAAGGAGCGGGGAGAGGGTGAAGAGCAACTGTAAAATACCCTCCTGAGCAGCTTCGCTGTGTGGGGAACAGAGGAATTGGGCTGTAGGTAAAGGGGAAGTGGGATAAAGGGAGTGCTTTTTTGGTTTTGTTTTGTTTTTTACTTTGAAAAGATGAGGGAAACCACAGCATGCTTGCTAGGTGATCCAGTAGGAGGGAGAAACCACTAGTGCAGGGGAAGGGATGTTGGGGGTTGGAAAGAGAAAGCATGAAATGGTTGTTTAGAGGGTGGGAGAATAATTTAGAGGGAAGTACAGGGTTGTTGGGCTGTGTGGAGTCCAGCATGTTACATGTTTTAGGTGGATGACAGATGGAACCAATAATGGTGGGAGACAAGGTCCGTGTTACGAACATGGGGAGGAGGCTGAGGGTCTGGGAGGCGTGTGGTGGGAAACCCACTGTGTCTGTCTACAGTCTGGGTGCCAGTGCTGGTTCCAGTGTATTTTCTCTCTCTCTAATTTAAAAGATGAGAGAAATAATATTTACCTTAACCACCCACCATCATGTTGTTTTTTTAGTATTTATTGTAAATCTAAGTAACTCATGTATCAATGTGATTGTTCCTGGGGACAGCCCCTTATGTGAATGGAGGTGTCAGGAGGGGCAGAAGGTAGAATTCGTGAATCCCCGGTGGGGAGGAGACTGACACACAGGACAGCATGGTCAGGAGAGAGTGGTGGGGAGGACATGCCATATCCCGAGACCAAACACACGGGCCTGGGGAGCCCGAAAAGACCTCGACTGCTTTCTCTGTCTTTTGTTCTTTACCTATTTGCTGTCTTGTGGAGGCAGGTGAGAGAGGCAGCAGGTGGACCTGGGAGGTCTTCACTGGGCTGGGGGCTGCAGTTCCTGAGGTGCTGAAGGCCGCCTGGATCACTTCAATGGCTTCAGTATAGCCCATCTGTCTGAGGGCCTCTACCAGCTCTCTTATTGTGCCCCCAGAGACCTGCAAGAAAAAAATAAAGTATGTTCTTGGGTGAAAACTAGTTCAAGGAACAACCAGGCAGGCTGTAAATGCTCCAGCACATGCAGAAGGTGCTTTCTGCATCGTGAGAATCAGGTGGTCTGGAAAGGTCAGAGTGAAGAGCGTCTTAAGAAAATACAAAATCTTTGAGTCAAGTTTTGTGTTTCACCTCAAAGACTCACTCATGAAATCACAGAGGAGCAGTTTACAGTAAGCACAGAATGAGCGAGAGAGAGGGAGAGATATGCCTAGGCAGTGAAACTCTACCTAGAGTGAAGTTTATGCAGTATCCTTGTATAAGTGGAAGCTCTGAAAGCCATTGAAAAATACGAGCTATCAATAAAAGGTCCAGAAGAAAATAATTTCGCCTCATGTTTTTCTTTTAGTTTTAGAAATTAAAGCATCACAAGGCAATGGCTCCACTAGGAGTCACCTCACAGAAAGTTGATTCCATGTTCCGACATGTGATCAAGGCGTGTTCTTGGAAAGAGGAAGAGATGACCGTTGAGTATTGTCTATTTTGTTCGTTCAGGAAGATCGAAGTTCTGTTACCATCCTGACCCTCTAAATAGCATTTCCCGCCCCCCAGAAAATCTCAAGGTATTTGAAAATAGGGAACATGTCAAGGTATCAGAAATAGCCTTCTGAGGAAGGTGGGTTTCTGTCCTCACCTGGGCTGCCCTCCCAGGACACGGGCAATGATTAATTTTCCCTCTCAGAGCTAAGGGAGAAGGAAGGAGGCTGTGCCCAGCAGTGACCTTAACAGAGCCAGCAGTGACGTTAACAGAGCAAAGTCAAATAAACACAGTTAGCAATGCTATGTGATGTGTTACCTCGTAGTTGTCCATGAGAGTTTTAGAGGGAGCGGGACTCAGCCGGAAGGCATTATTGAGTATTCCCAGACCTAATTTCTGTGCAAGAGTAGCCCAGTTTTTGTCTGGATCAGGAAATTCTAGCAACTTGTAGAGCTGCAACTTGGCATCTTCGGTCAGCTGTTTCATGTCTCCTGAAGGAAATGAAGAAGGAACATGACTCCTCTAGCTGAGGGGAGGCACTCTGTGGAGGGGCCGACTGTTGCTGCGCTACGCAGCCTCCAACGCCTCCTGGAGGCAATCGAACTCCTTTAGCTGAGAGTCAGTAGAAGCCTGGCTGAGTACCAGTATGCATTGTAGTAGATCACAACTGGACATCCCTGGACATCCCCTTTCGTAACTCTAGAATCTTCTGATTCTGAAATAACCACTGTGCCATTCACAGAACACCCTGGGTAATGCTGGCTCTCCTCCAACCCCCTTCTTTTTTTTTCCCCTCTTTAATTCCCTCGCCCACTTCCACCCCTGAACCTATGGATGGGTCCATTTCCCCTTAAGAACTGGATCTCTGAAGACAGGGCATCTCCTTCCATGTGCTCGCGGTGTGCACCCGGGGCCGCGCGCACCCTGGGTATGGTCTGTGGTTCCACCTGGGGTGTGAACCCAGGACCTTCTGCACGTAAAGCAGACGTGCTAACCACTACACTATGGAGCCACCCCCTTCCCCGATCCCTTTCAGTGATGGTGTGGAGATAACGCTGGTTAAGAGGACCTGGTTCCTTTACAACTCACCTTGTGCCAGTAAATCATCAGATGTAAACTCTGGCTCATATGGTTTCCCATTTAATATGTCGAATACCTGTTGAGGAAACACATGGTGAAGAACTGTACATTAAAGGGACCACGAAGGAAATGTTTCTTTAGAATAAAGAAGTCAGTATGTCCTTCTTAAAAGGTTCTAGTACCCCGAAGATGAAGCAGTGGAGAGAGGAGTCAGTACCATTGCCCAGGGCAGTGGGCCCTCTGGGGCTTTGAGGCCAGGAGGCTGTGCTCCACAGGAGCTGTGTGAGATGGGCTGGAGGACCCCAACGCAGCCTCACAGAGAGCCAGGGCCATGGCCCTTCCGAGGAGCAAAGGTTGCGAGGTCAGCCATGACTTGGCCAGAGTCGTTGGTCAGTGATGTCTCCGAGAGCCAGGTGAGGGCTGACCCCCCTCAGAGCTGTGAAGCTGTGCCCCTCGCGGCCCCCTCCTCCCTAGCAAAAGGCTTTCGAGAATGAGTTTTATAAACTTGTTCAAACTGAGGGATAGAAATGCTCTCACACGGCTTGGTGTTTGCCTTCTAGCACCATCTATATTCTAACGGAGGGGCCAGAAAAGCCTTAAGTTAAAACAGAACAAAGCAAAGTTCCAAATTCTGTTTTCTCTGCAGTCACTTTGCTGCTGGCTGACCCGGGTAAGGATGACACGGGTCACCGAAGTGGGTTATCTTTCTGCGTTCTGTGGTGAGGCTTCTGGGAAAGCCAGGTGCTCGGTGTGAAAAGAGAACCATGTGGTCTCTCTGCCAGGGTCACTCAGCTCGGCCCACATGGGCCTCCAGGAGCAACGAGCCGTGTTTGGACGTGGAGCAGCGCTTGCCCCAAGAAAGCCGATTTTGCTTTGTTGGAGATCTGTGTGCTGCCCACCTCCCTCTGGCTCTCATCCTGGGCTAAAAAGACTCAGTAACTGCCTTTTACTTTCAGATCTCAGGTCAGTGGAGTTTTGAGGAAAGCTTTAAGTCTGTTTACTCTGTATTATTGAAATCCTCAGAAGAATCTTGTTTCTTTTTCTGTTCAGAAACCACTTAGCAAAGTTCAAGCAAACGTGAAATTCTTCCTCGTTTCAAAAACTGAGACAGGGACAATTCTGGTGTGAGTTCAGAATGAATAACTTGACATTTTGTGTTTTCTCTGGTCTATCCCTCTCCCACAACTAAACTCTGATCTGATTAGGTATACACTTTTACACTCAGAACTCTGCTGACCTAGATCTTTCATGGATAGGCTTTTCAAGATAAATACAGCTCTTGACAAACAGACTTTCTTAAAAGATAAAAGGCATGTGCTTTGGGGAATAAATACCCAGGAAGGCCATTTGTTCTTACATCCTTGAACCTTTAGCTCCCCCAGGAGCAGCTATCACTGGAGCCACACTCACCTGCCAGTTGGTGGCCATATCTAGAGGTGTGGTTCCAGGAATGACTCCTTCATCCTCTCCATCTTTTTCCCAAGAGTCGTCCATGTCATAGAGAGGCTCAAAGTTCTCTACCAGGGGATCTGCTCCTGCAAAGTCAAGTCACACAGCATTAGGTACACCCAGATTTTCTCAACGTCCAGCTGTCTGCAGGGGTCAGATTATATAAATATATAAAACATGTTTACTTATATAAATATATAAAACATATTCCTACCGAAGTATCCAGAGGCCTTTTAAATTACAATTTATTTTGATTGTGTTTGAAGATACCCTATTTGGCCAAGGACATTTTCTAAACAAAAGACTTGGAATACTCTCTCACATTTAACTATATAGGATAGTTTTAAATTGAATGATGCATCTTTAATCTGAAGACTAATGACAGCAGTTTATAGGCATTGGGGTGCTCAAGATGAAAGTCAGATTCATGCATATTTCTCAATTTTTTCTCCTGTTTCCTCAAAAGAGCAAAGGTGCTTGCTCCTTAATGATAACATGTTCAATTTTATTCCTGAGGACAGCATTACCAGGGTCCTGATCCTTAAACAAAAAACACCAAAACAAACAAACAAACAAACAAGCAAACAAAAACCACCTTCTGTTAAAACATTTAGTTACTGAAGAATTTCTAGTCTTGTTTCTTAGCCTGCAGCAAGAAACACCAAAAGTAACTCAAGGATTAAAGATCAGAGCTAGAGCTGCTTCTTAGAGACTTGGAAACTATTTTTATGAGAGAGTGTTTAACGTGACGCCTAGTGAACAGCAGTAAGTTCAGCACACTCTTTTGGGAAGAGGGACTTGTTTTCATCTTGCTGGGAGAACATCTGGCTTGCGCCAACTTCTATAATAGAGAGTGCCTAATGAGAATCAAAGAGGGATCTTCATGCTATTTCTTATTTCATTCTCCCAGTGCTAGCCTGATCTATGAGGCAATAGTGTTACCTGATCACGAAAACGGTGGAGAAACTTAGACGAACAATTTATAGGACCAAAGACTGGAGGAACTGAGCTGTCCATTCCTTAAGTGACCTTTATGGCTTCGAGCTCAGGACTAGATTTTTCACCTGAATTCTTCATTTATCTACTGGAGAAACTGCTACTTGCTACTCCTTTCATGGAATACCAAGTATTCAAGAGAAAGCATTTTTGAAAATGTTATAGCTTCTTGTCTCAAGGTGTACCTTAATTATAACCACTGACTTCCAAAACTATTCATACACAATACAATCAGAGTCTCTTATTCAAGAGAATATTCAGCTTGACAAAGGAGAAAAGAAGAGGCTGCTGTTTATTTGGGATGTGATTTTACTAATCAGAAAAATGTGGTGCCCGAAGAAAAAGTTCTTACATCTTTCAGGACTCAAATTTTTAAGAAGGTATTTAACTTGCTCTGTTTTCTTGAATTTATGAAGCATTTACTTTCTAAAAAAATTTAATAACCTCTAAAGTAAATCTGATATGTCAGAGTAGGTTTGAGAGACCAATTTTGTCAGTTTCTGAGGTTCAAAATATACAAGGCAATAGAGATTCAAGGATGAGGAGTAATTTTTCTATACTTCATAGGACTAGAGGATTAAATGGAATAACACCTGCAAATCTTTACTTGAATTAAGGGAGAGAAACACAGTAAAGTGGGGGTCCCCAACCCCTAGGCCTCAGACCAATACCAGTCCAGGGCCTGTTAGGAACAGGGCCACACAACAGGTGGTGAGTGGCAGGTGAGCAAGTGCAGCTTCATCTGTATTTATAGCCGCTCTCCAGCACTAGCAGCACCGCCTCAGCTCCACCTCAGATCATCAGGCATTAGATTCTCAAAGGAGCACTGGTCCCTGGTGCCAAAAAGTCTGGGGACCGCTGAAGTAGGGAAAATAGAGTTTGTAAGTTCAGACTGACAAGGTGTGATCCATAGCTCTGCCATTTATTGGGACTCTGGTACTGGGATGTAGAAGTCTCTCTAGTCTGTTCTTCGGCTATAAGATGAGAATAATAATAATGGTATTTATATCAAAGGGTTATTGTGGATTAAATAAGATTAAATGAGACAGGGCATGTGAAGTGCCTAGCACAATGCCTGGTACAGAGAGAATAAATGCTAGCAATTTTTAGTGACAGTACTCGATACACTCCCCATTTGTTTTTTCCTATTCAATTTCTAAGAGATCTTTCGTGCAAAATAAGTCTTTACATGATTTCTTACACCAACACATTTTCCTTCTGCAGACTTCTGACATAATGAGACAGGTACTGCTTAGAATTCTATAAGGAATTAAATTCAACTTTAAGATCTCTTATCAAGAGAGTCAACCTGAACAACCGAAACCCAAAACACACAGGTGAATTAGAGAGTAAAAACTAACACGACTCTCAGGATGAAGCCCAGGATTACTAGCCCAAACAGTGCCTTGATGGTAGTGAAGGTGTGTGATTTGCCATAGAACTTTTATTTACTCATACCTTTCAGCAGCAGATCTGTGGCTCAAAGAAGGCAACAGGTTGCTCTATTGAAGTTAGGTTTGCACACCTGATAACATTTTCCACCGCTGACCGCCTGGCTGCCTTACCTGCTGCTTTGAGAAGAGCTGCCAGCCTGGTGGACCCTCTTCCGGCCGCTATGTGAAGGGGTGTAGTTCCATCATAGGTGGTACTGTCTACATGGGCATCACCCTACAATCCGGCCCACACGGAAAAGAGTTAGTTGAAGGCTCTCTTTTTGTCCTCACGTCCCCCTGTCTTCATGACTCCATGGGTCATGTTACTAACCCAGTTGCTATTTCGGGCAGGCTCTACCATTGAAGCAATCCCCAGTTAAGAGATGCCGGACAAGGGATGATGGGAATGCCTGAAACGGCTGCTCTGAAACCTTGTACAGATATTAAATATATAGAGCTGAATGTAGGGAGAAAGGCTGTTACCAGCTCTGTTCTTAGAAAAGATTTCCCTAAATTCCCCTTGGAATTTAATGTAAATGTCGACAGGTGCTTCCTTCACCTCCAGAAGCAGGCAGCCGGCCAAGGAGATGTTGTCGCGCTCCACAGCCAGGTGCAGCGCCGTGTGCCCTGCCTTCCGCTCCTGGGCGTTGACGTCTGCCCCTGCGGCCACCAGCAGCAGCAGACACTGCATGCTGTTACTCATCACGGCTATATGAATGGCGTTCAGACCTGCAGCCCAAGCACAGGGACAGTCACAGTGTGGGAGGGCTGCTCACGAGATGGCCCTCAGTGAAGCTGAAGGAGATGACAAAACTGGACCACAGAAAGGGAACGCCAACGGGTTTGGGTATGTCTAGTGCTGACAGCGTTTCTACACCAGACAGTCTTTACAGGTGCTGTAAGTCAGTTCTGCATGTAAAACCGCTGTCTCCTTTTATGTTCTCAGGAGACATGAGAGCAAATAATCACCCTCCGAATAAATGATTGCTTTCTACACTTCAAGCTCAGTGTTTGCTCAGACCTCTGTTTTTTCTTCCTATTGATTAACTACTCCAGGTCATCTTTAAAGGAATCAGCAATGGTGAGCAAAAGAAATTCCAGAGGAACTCCAGGTGACTAACGAAAGCACTTTGGGTGCAAATCGAATAACATACATTTATCAAATACCTACCAATTGTTAGAAAGTAGATAGAGAAGGTTATACCATGATGTGTGACTATCTCTTACCTTCCCCATTGGGATGGTCGATAAGTAGTGCTGTCCTTTTATGCTTGAGTAAAATACCGAGAATTTTATCATGTCCTTCTTTGGCAGCTAGGTGCAGAACAGAGTTACCCAAGCGGTCCAGAAGGCTCAGGTCAGCCCCGGCCCTCAGTAAGTCTTCCACCACAGCTTCCTGTTTGGTGATTACTGCTAAGTGCAACGGCGTCTGGGAAGTGGAAAAGGGGCGGGGATACACTGGTCAGTGGCCAACACTTGTAACCCACGGGTGCTTGGCAGCTGCCACTATGGTAGGTAGACTCGTACTGTGGGCCATTTTCCCTTCCCAGGTTAACTTCTCACCTTTGCAAATGAATTATTCATTATTCCATATCATATGCTAATGAAGTATATATACTGGACCAACATTTAGCCATTCAATTATTAAGATTTTTCTATATACAATTCTTAATAGCTTTCTTGTTTCTCACCATTCTAGTAGGACTCTATCTTCAGCTGATAATTCCTTATGTTAAATCAAATCAAGGCTATGGTTTCACTGGAGAAGTTTAAATGAACCACTCAACAGAACTCCATTAGCAAAGGTGCTGTAATTCTATGGTGACATGGGAAATAAATTTGTTAACTTAAAAAATATTGTTCCATGGACTGACTCCATGGGACCGATCAATAGAACTTTCCCTCACCCATTTTATAAAAGCTGTCAAAGGATTCTAAATGTCACAACTAGGACAACAGAACCATTTCACTAAGAGAGTTCAGATGAACAAACTGACTTGCTGACACCTAACAGGTAAGTAAATAATCCATTTGATTCCCCTGCCCATGAAGTAGTACCTCAGTGAATGAAAACGAGATGTTTTGAAAACTGTGTGTTTTCAAAATGAGTAAGACGAACACAAACATGAAAATATCTTTCAAAGAATCGAGGTCACTGACAGAATAGCAACATATTTTTTTTTACAAATCAGTCTATTTCACAGGAGCCTGTGAAATCCAGTCTGTCTAGTGACAATTTGCCTAAACTTTCCCTCTTGGTAAGCAGTTACTATAGCAGTGACAGCCTTGACATCCTGGCTGGTGTAAGGCTATCAGAGTACATGAGAACTGGATGAAAGATGTTCAGTCATCTAAGTCTCAATTACAAAGATTACTGAATATAGCAGAAACAAGACAGGATTTTTTTTTTTTTTGCCAAATTTCCACTCTCCCAATTATAATAATAATAATTGTTATTATTATTATTATTAATCTTTTAGAACTATAACCCAGTTTGAAATAGAATGATGTCCTCAAAACTTTAGATATTATAGCCAAGAATCTTCCTCTTGAAAAATAAACTATTAAGTAAATAAAAGTTGTGTTTATTAATCTTAAATGCTACTTGTGGAGATGGGAAAGGAGAATGAGAAAAGATCTGAAATTATAAGATCTTACGCCATTCATATCATACAAATTCTCTACCATGAGTAATAGAGTGTTTTTGTTTTGTTTTTGTTTTGTTTTGTTTTTGCCTTTTTAAAGTTTCTCTCATGGTCCCATTAAAGGTTTTCTATGATATTTTAGGCTTTAGATATTAAACCTCAGGATTATATTTTACATAGTTATACAATGTGGGGATTCAGGAACCTTTACGTTACGCCTGTTGGCAAGTGGATGTATGCAGACATTTTGCAGAGCCAAGCAGACAAATGTTCCAGCAGCCTACCTCCTGCATAAATATTGGAGTGACGCAAATATATTGGGTGAGGATATTCATCACAGTATTGTCTACGGATATGGGAAGCAAGAAGCTGGCTAAGTGTCCATTGCTGGCAAACAGGTACATTGCAGGTGGAAGATGTACAGTGAGGGATTCTCTTCAGGAATAGAAACAACGAACTAGCTGTACACACAGGTGCACGGGTAAATCCCGTAAATAGAAAGGGCAGATATATAGCGACATGTAGCACAAAGCCATTTACGCATTTTAAAAATGCATGCACGAAGAACTATACAGACACACACAGATGAGTGCATATAAAACTGGTGAAACCCCAGTAAGATCTGTGGATTGTATCGTTGTCGATTTCCTGGTTTTGATACTGAATTATAGTTATGAAAGATGTTACCACTGGGGAAAGTGGGTGAAGAGTACATGGGGCCTCCCAGTACATTTTTTTGCAGCCACCTATGAATCTATAATTACATCAAATTAAAAATTAAAGAAAAAGGTTAATGTAGGTTAAATTAAATTAAAGGCTAAATTAAAAATTAAAGAAAAAGGTTTGTATAATACAATGTAGATTTGTGTGAAAATATAATAAAATACCTATTTACTTAAAGCTTTTATGTTTTTGTAGCCAATACATGGTAAATTACTTACAAATACAATAGTTATATTTGGGAGTGGGGCTGGAAGACTTGCATGCTGCCGGGGTGGCAACTTGGATTCTTCAAGGAATGTACGTTCTTATGTACCATTTTTAAAACTATGAATATATACTTACAGTAATTAAAAGTATGATAAAAAAATACATGCGCAAAAATCTCCCACTAATGTTTTATAGGAACATATGCAAATAAAACATCGCATATCAAATGCACTGGAGGGGTTGTCTACCTTGCGGGGGAAAGAAACGAGAGAGGAAAATGGGGTTTGGTTTAAAGGGAATAAATTTCAGAAATATTTTCAGAAAAATCCTAACTCTATGGACTTGGATTATTTTGAATGTGTCTCTAGAGGATGGGCGGGGAGAGATGTGATTTCGACAGATGGTCACAAAAATGTACTAAGATTAGCGAAAGGTATTTTGGGGAGAATGTTTAAGACAATTGCCAAATAGTTCAAATTACTTAGAGAACTGTATAATTTCCCATCAAGAATAGTTAACGGAGAACATTTACTGCAGATAAACAAGAGTCCAAGTCTTAGCGGCTTCTAGCTCTCAAATCAAAGCTGCCATTGGACGTACGTTTGAGACCTAGACAGCATAGTAGAAGATGTAGAATCCTTGTGCCCTAGTGGAAAGGGAGGGAAAAAGTGCTGCATTCCCCAAATCAGAAGATGCAGACATGTCAAAGGTGGTGGTTTCCGGGTTTTTCTCTCTAGCAAACTAGAGAGTTTCAATATATGTAACCAAATGATACAGTAAGGAGCTCAGCACATAATAAATCACAACTACTAATCCTGTTGTGCTGTGTCCTTTGCAGGTCCTATTTATAAACAGAAATACAAGTAATTCCTTGAATCTGATCTACAGGCAGTGAAATTAAGCAGTCTTTGAAAGGAGAACCGAAAAGTGACAACGTTCCATTCCTAGTCCGATTTGTACACTTGTGATGGTGAAAAGGAATGGTCAGGTCAAAAGCCAGAGAGTGTCAAGCTTTACGGGCCAAATGACTTTCCAAGTACCAACATTAGACCTCACTCTATTTGTTTTATACTATGAGTCAGTGAGGAATCCCTGCCTTCATTTTTCTTTTGACAGCCAGAGAAGCCTTACGTCCAATGAGAAATTACTTCCCCTTATCAGGGAACATCTATTCACGGATAAAAATCTATTGACAGCTACATGTAACAGATTTAGTACTTTTGTCCTGCAGAAATAAAAATGATTCACATCACCTGCTTTAAATATTGAGAACTGGAATAGGCACCTTTACTGTGTAAATAATCGTACATGATTGTTGTCCATATTTTTAGAGACGGATGCTTTAATCAGGCATCCAAGCATACCATCTAGGCCAAGGAGGACTGGGAAGCCACTCTGGGTTGAGTGAAGGGATGGAGAAAATGAGAAAGCTGAGAAGGGGACAAGACCAGGAGACTGCTACAGAAGACGGGTAGGGCCAGGAAAGGCAGCAGGAAAGGGATAGTGCCCAGGGGAGGGAGGCAGGAGCAGCTCTGGAGAGTAGAACCCTCCTTACCTGATGCTAGTGCTGCCCCATCGGTCCCTCGGCCAGAGGGGCTGGCCCAGGTCTCCCAGGATCCCAAACCCAGCATCTGGAGGATGGCAGGGCTAGATAAGGTAGTTTCAATCTCCTTTCTTCACCTGCCATCTGCATGTGCCCAACAAGAAGCTTCATGAATGTCCACCTAACTTCTCCCTCTGCAAATCTGAAGTATCTGTGATGGAGTTCCTCAAGTTGCTTTTGCGCTCATCTAATTTCTGTTTAAAACTGATCTGGGCAAAACTCTTTGGTGTTTCCTGTTTTCTTCACTCTGAGCTGTCTTTCTGTTTTGAAGGGTACTTTTTTCTCAAGAGCCTTTATTTCTTTTTGTATTCTGATTTCAGCACCCCCTTTTTTGATATATATTTAATCTATGTGTTGTCAACATGTGTTTCGGCAGACTTCGAAACCCTTATAAATTACTGGCTTTTCGAACCTAATCTTTTTCTATTTTATTTTTCTTCACAGATGTGATGCATTTATGCTAGGTTCTCCCTCTAAATGGATGGACTCTGGAGAATTTCTAAAATTTAAAGCTTGCCTTTCCCCAACAGGATGATGAATTTCACTGCGGGGTGATTGCTATTATACTCACAGATCAAAGCATCCCAATTCATAAAAGAACATTCCCAAATAATGGGCTTTTAGGATATTACCTGCAAAGATGTTTTGTTGTATTTTTTTTTTTTTTTGCTACCGTTAACATTATTAGAAGTAAAACACGCACACACACACAAATGCACGTACAAATGATAGATTTTTCTTCAGTTGTCTCCTTGATATTTCTGCTTACCTGGTAGAGGTCATTTCTCATGTTGATAATGTCATCGGAAATCAAACCAGATGTGACTTCTAGCAGATCCCTCACAAGTTGAGCATGAAGATGGATGATTGCTAAGTGTAAGACACTGGAGCAAAAATATAATGGCAATAATCAATTAAAGTGCTAATGAAAAAAAAAGTTCCCAAGATATGATTAGACTTGCAGACTACATTCTCTCATATCTAGTTTCCTTTGGTCCCCAAATGTTTTGAATCTATACAATCTCTGAGTTTAAGGTGGGGATGCTCTTCTGCCTACCCAAGGCTGCTACATACATTTATCGTACCTGTCTAGTCACTGGGGGCATTCGTGTTTGACACTTTGAGGCAGAAAGAAAGGCACCTGAGCTTCAAGGCAGAGAGAGCTAAGTCTAAATCCCAACTCTGCCTCTGTGCTGTGATTTCAGGGCACTTTCTCCTCTAACTTTTCCCTGACTTTCTCTGACATACAGCTGACGTATATAAAATGCCTGAACTAGGACCTATTCAGAAAAATGTAGTTACCTCACCTAGCCCTGCCATCCTCCAGCAAAATACAGTGTGGTAGCTTTTTAAGATCTGAGATCCTAAGAGGGGAGTTAGGCTTTGAACTATCGGGAGAAGACTCTTGAATTAAACTTTTGAAAGAACAATGTGATTGTGTTTCTCTTCTGCAAATATTCCCTCTGACTAGAATGGTTTTGCTCCTTTCCTCTGCCTGGACAGTGCCTCTCCAGCCTTCATATTCAGTTCAAAACTTATATCTTTGGAGAAGACGTGCCCAATTTTCTAGGCAGAGCAAGTTTTCTCTCCTCGCGTTTAGTGCAGTTTTCTAAACATCTTTCTCCCTCTCTGGCCTGTGATCTACTTGGAGGCTAGCTCTCTCTGGATCAGCCTTACGGCCCTGGCACACAGTTTAGGCATTAAAATAAGGATGACAGAAAAAACTCAGGGCTTACACTAATGAGGCTGAAAATACTGGCAGGTGCCAAGTATCACTCCAAGGAGCAACATATTTTTTTTTAACTGTTGAAAAATATTACTATTAAAATTAATTCGAAATGACCGAACAATAACAATAAAAGTGGCTACTGTTTGTTTAGAGCTTCTATTTACCAGATGATGCTAAACACTTGACATACATTATCTCAGTTATTGTAACAACAATCCTATGAGGTAGGTGATGTTTTCTTCATTTTTCAGGTGATGAAATTGAGACTTATAGGTATAACAGAACTCAGCACAAGTCACAGAGCTAGTGAGTGGTGAAGCTGGGATTTGAGCCCAGGTCTGTCTTGTGCCAAGGCCGTCTCTTAATCCCTGAGGCTGTACTGCTTCAGAAGTACATGGGCTCTGCTCTGCGGAGTTGCAGATGAACATCTAAGAGGAAAAACACCCGCAAGCATGGGCGGACTGTGATGCAGGGCACACTTGAAGTAGCACATGGTGGCAGTACATCTGGGATTTGAGGCACGGGCTGGATTTTCTCTAATAATTATATTAGGTATCATTTTATCCAGGCCTCTTTCTTAGAAATAGCAAGTATATCTTTCATGGAATTAACATTGTCACAGGAGAGCCTAAAATACTAAATTGTGACTCCATTACTTAAGGGATATTTTTTAAATGAATGATTTCAAAGTTTCACTACTGTCTCTTGAAATGTGAGGCTGGAAGAAGGCTTCTGAAAAAGGCCTGAAATGTGACGCAGAGATGATGCACATATACCAAGAAAAAGGCTGCACAGTAAACATTGCCTAAAAATTTCCATGTGCAGCTCAGCATTTCACAGCAGAAGTACATCCCCCCTCCCCCATAAACCTTCACACCTTCATGGGAATTTCCCCAATACCAGAAGTTTGTATTATTTTTTTCTTTATTGTATGTTCTGTGGTGACTAATAGCCAAAGGATTCAGATTATTAGCCAAATATGACAAGCTCAATGAAAACAAGAGGCCTGAGCTGTGAAGGCCAAAAGGTACCTCTTGTCTACATTCTTATGAGGATCCCTCTTTGTCTCCCCAGGTCTCAGTGTCCCAGCCTCTAGCTGAGGCAAGCTCCGAGAGCCTGCTTGCATTAGCACATCGGGGTCCAGGAGGGAACTCTAAGTATTTGACATCCTGCTTGAGTAGGGAAGGCCACCGCCTTGGCCCCTCCAGGTATGTCCAGGGTCCTTACACATGTTTATGCCTCCTCCTTAATGCTCCCACTCGAATGCATGCACCTTGTGTTCCTTTCCACAATCCTCCCTTCAAACACCAACAGTCCCTTGCTAACCTGTATGCGCTCATCTTTCTTAGACTCGTCAATTCAGCAGGTCCCTAAAAATGTCACTTGAAATGCTCCTGTCCCATCTTGGTTAACTGCTTTCTCTTGTGGTTATATGCTATTAAACACTAATTGGATAATTTAACCCTGTTAAAAAACATTCTGCTGTTCATGACATTAGACAAAGCCGGCTGTACCGGTTCCTCTCATACTGTATAACAAGGCCAGTGGTTATACCACATCCTTGGTTACGGTGCAAGGAATGAGAACAAAGGTCTCTGTTTGAAACCCTGAGGTTGGCACTTTCCTAAAGCATTTGGTTCAGTTTTTAAACTGAGGTTTAAAGCATAGCGCTCAAGCTCTTTCACAAAAAGGATTTCTCATTGTCAATACTATTTTAGGAAGGTTTTAGATGAGACACTTTACTTGAATCTGAGTGCTGCTGTCTCTTATTTTTATAGGCTTTTGAGATCATTTTAGAGGGCTCAATGAAAGGACTAAGAGAACTGTTATAGAAAGAAGTCAAGTGGCTTTGCAAATATAAGCTCAGCCCCAGCAGGAATGGGAGGCATGGTGTCGGGAATGTTAGACTCTCGCACAATGTGGGTTAAGGCGGTCATGAGTCTGATCCACTCACAGACTGGTGACCATTCACAGAGGCAGGAGAGAAGGAACCAGCAACTGGGAAAGAATGACAACTGCCTCTTAATCATTTTGTTGTTGTGTCTTTCTTTCTTTAAGTCTACAGACAAGTTCAGGGTGGTTTGGCCATAGACTGTTGTCTTTAGTGGGCTTTTTCTTGAGTACAATATCATTACAAATATACAGTTGGGGTAACAACTGCTTTCAAGACTTGGTAGGACCAAACTTTATTATTATATTATTCCAGTAAATAAAGCTAATATTATTATTCAAATAAAGAAAAATTTGTTTATTAAATATTATTCCAAATTTTATTCCCATAAATAAAGCAAGGCTTTTCAAAAAATATTATTCCCCACACATATCTCAGTTTTCTTGCCCAGAATGTTGTACTCTTAGATGAGTATTCCAGCTTTTGTAGCGTCCAACAGGTAAGAGCCACAGGACAGGAGGAAAAAATTATGCTACTCAACCTTACTGACACCTTATTTTCTTTGAGAGAGTGTTCCAGTTACAGGACCCAATAATTTAATCAATTCTTTTCTAGCCAGTATGCATACAATGATTATCTCTCTTCCTTACCCTAAAACAACCCTTATCTGCAGAAGCCCTGACTTACCTGTCTCCATTCTCATCCTGCACTGTAGTGAGATGGCGCTGGACAGCCAGCAGCATCTTCACATCTCCTGTCACTGCGTAGTCAAATAGGGCATTGGCATGCCGCTTGGCAAGCTGCACAGCCTTCTCTAGAAAGAGGTTATCTGCAAGGCAATGACCATAGTCACAGTTGAGTTTCCTATATTTGCTCTACAGGTATGGCATGCTTGAGGCCAAAACCATCAGCATCAGTATTCTGATAACTTGATACACATCATTTTAGTCGAAAATGCTCCCTCTTTTCAATGCTTCTGGATTGTGTTCACTAGAAAAAGCACAACTGGACACTAGCTCACTGACAAGTATAGAGGCCGATCTGAAAAAACTGTCTAAGGTTTGTTAGGGGAAAATAAATTCAGGAATGTCTGTTATTTTAATTTAAGGAGAACAATCAATCTCCAAATAATGGTGATTGGATTTTGCCATAATTATAAATCATCAATCTCTTGGTAAAATAATCCTTCATTGGTGTCTTGAACAACTCTCTTGTTAGGCCAAGTGTCAAAAACCAGTTTCTGCCATAGACAGGCAGACTTTCCATGAGCCATTGGTGTGTTTGTAAAGTTTGCTTCCTGAAGGTTAGGGGAAGGCAAATTGGAGCCTGTGGGCTCCTGTGCAAGGCCTGTTTTTACATGGCCCTGTGGCTAAGGATGGTTTGTACATTTTTAAAGGGATATAAAATATATGCGATAGAGACCATATGTGGCCGCCAAGTCTAAATATTTACTCTATTTCCCTTTACAGAAAGTCTTTTGAGTATAATCTAGGATGACCTAGGCTCCTGACATACACTCTAATGGGTACTGGTTCAAAATACCCAAAAAGGTACACTGTCCTTCCTAACCCTGATCCTAATCCTTTAAAAAGGCATTGGGATAAAAGGAAAAGTTCTTATTTTGAGGCCAAGTTCCACTTTAGTATGACAGTCAAGCTAAAGTCTAGAAAAGGAAGACTATTAAAGTTATAGAAATTGTTCTCTATTATCTGTGGTAGAAATGAATTAGGTTATCTTTCACGATATCCTGCATGATTACATTTGGAGAACGCATATGTAAATTTCTGTACTTTATATTAAAAAATGACACTAGGAAGCTGGAAATCCCAGTGTGAATAAAGTGACCTGACACCTGCTTTTCAGAGGGCATACAGGAGTCTGAAGAGCACACCGAACTAGATATTGATATAACATCTTTAGTTTAACAAAAAATAAACCAGTCTTCTAGAAATAACTTGTATACCTAGAGCCAACCCATCCCCTCAGATCACCAACAGATACAACGTGATCATCTGTGTGCTCACTTACCCTGAAACCTAGCGTTCTCTTCCTTTACTCCCACTGTATACGTCAGAGCAGCCTCATCACCCCAATTGCCGGACTCCTTATCTTGCTCTGTGGTTTCGGTTACTTTCCCAGAGAGATTTACAGCCTTTCTGTCATCACTCTTGTCACAGTATTCAGGGTCATTTTTAGATGAGGTGTCTATGGTTCCTAAGAGAAAAGCAAAAACATCTGCTTGTTTTTTTTTCAGTAAAACCTATTACTTAAGTCATAATTCACTGTTTTAGTATAGGTCAAATAAAGGTAGGAGGCAAATTTACTACAAAGGGAAAAGAAAAACAATAATTTAAAATTCTTTTTAAAATGGTCATAATTAACATGTTTTGGAGTGATTTTAAATTGTCACTTCTAAAAATCATTTTTTTAAATTGAGGTATAACTGACATATGACATTAATTTCAAGTGTACAATATAATGATTCAATATTTGTTTGTATTGTGAAATGATCACTACAGTAAGTCTAGTTAATATCTGTCAACATACACAGTTACAAAACTTTTTTTCTTGTGATGAGAACTTTTAAGATGTTACCTTTTTTTTACACTTTAAAAAACTTACATCTCATTCTGTTTATTTGTAAAGGACAAAATGAAATAAAGCTCTTCTGTGAATTACAGGGAGGTAGAATTTTTAAAGTTCTTGAAAGCAGAGCAGTTATATTTTTCCTCTAATGCTTATTAATCAATTTAGACATGATCTCAATTCATATTTTTTTAGCGTGTGAGCGATCCAGTGTACCATTTTTGATCATTCTCTTTCAGGTGCGACTGTTTTCTGACAGGTACAATGAGAGCACTTAGGTTTCATGGGCAGGCCTGGTTCAAATCCTGGTCCTGCCACTAACAGATATGTACCTTCAGCAAGTGAATGAGCATTTCTGAACCTCGGTGTTCTCTGTCAAATGAAGATACGAGTATTTTCCTTACAGAGCAATCGCGACGATTACATTTAAAACACGTGAAAGCAGTTGATGCAAAAACAAGCATTCAATACAAGGGAAGATTTCATCGTATTATTTCTTCAATGGGTACACTAGAATGGACATGTAATATAAACTAAGAACACCTGGTGTGACAACTGCTAAATAGGGGATGTATTTGATGGGAAAAGGCCATTCCTAAAAGATTCAAAATGTCTTCAAAATTATAAGATTTGAGAAAATAAGAGAGAGAATAGATAAATTTGGTGACTTGTTTTTTGTTTGAATAGTCAAGTCTCTGCATGTCCCTTTTTAATGTTCTTTTCTTTTCCTCGTTCATGCCATTTACGAAGTAAATATATAAGCATAAATGTAGCATCAAGAGTTGAATTTATACTTTCCCCAGGAAATATTTTTTTCAAAAAGTATCTTAGTTTATTTGCATTCATCAATTTTTTTTCAAGATGATAATGTCATTGTGATAATGAATGAAAAACCTTTTTGTTCCTCAGTATTAAAACAAAAAATTATTACTTACCATGCTTCATTCCAGCATTAGATTTAGTGGTTCCAGGATGGAAGGTAATTCCTCCATATGTAGGAAAGCCATAGTGAGGGAAGCCATATCCTGAAACGGCAAGTAAAACAAAGGAACCCTCACTATGGTTTCTTTTACAAAGACTCGGCAATCTTAGGTGAGCCACAGGCTGTGGTGTGGGAGGGCAGTGTGCCCCATGCGGTGCTTCTGTTAACAGTTAGTAAGATGCATCATGGATGATCAGAACTCCCCTCAGGCAAAGTTTACACCTGGGCATCTCATACAGCTCCCAGGCTTGGGGCAGCCTAAGGGAGCCCACCGGAGACCATTCTGGAGAAAATAAATCTCCCACATCCGTAATGGGGAGAGGCTAATGGTGAGCGGTCACCACCCAAACTCAGACTTGCCCACACAGAAGACAGGAAAACAATCTCTGGAGGAAAAAACTGAACCAAATGAAATATAGAAAAATATACTGACTCCTCAAAGGAAACATGGCTACCTTCATTCTTTCTCACATATTTTTGGTAGAAGCATAAACTGGTAAAACTCTTTGGGAAAGCAGCTGGTATCAGATGTTATACTAGCACAGTAATTTTACTTCGAATAATCTAATTAAAAAACAATCTGGAGAAAAAGAAAAGCCATGTGGATAGAAGAGTTGAGTATAGTATTTTACATAAAAAAAAAAACAACAGGAAAAAATAGTCAAGTAAGTTATATTATGGTTTGTTCACTTGAAATATTATGAGTCATTAAAATGATGATTAAAAATTATGCTTATGTAAAGCTTAAATTACCATGGGGAAATGCTTATAGCAACCTGTTAGGGAAAAGCAGCATAAAACCTCTCTATACACAATCGTAATGTGATGATAATAAATAGCTAATACAAATAAATGGATTAAAATACTGCACATAATGAGGATATGAAAAACTGTCCTTGGGGAAAATGCATTAATATATACTATAATGCATGCATGGAAAAAAAATTAGAAGTAGTTAACCTTCTATGGCAGGATTTTATGTATTTTCAAATTTTCTGTAATTTTCAATATTTCAAAAGAATACCAAAATAAGTATGCCAAAAAAAAAAAAAAAGAAAAGAAAAAAAGAGAATATATCAAAATGTTAACTCTACCCACAGACAAGCTGGAAAATCTAGGAAAAGAAAATTCACCACTCCCCTATGTGAAAAAGCTTTAGAAAGAATACACCGGTTTCATACCTGGACCCGTGCTTCCAGCACCCCCTCCTCCACCGCCACTGCCATACATGCCTCCGCCTCCAGCCCCGGCACCACCGCCGCCGCCAAAACTATCTGAGAAATTGGGCATGAGCTTCTGCCGCTTCCTCTGCACTTCCTCTTTATCTGTCGTTAAAGGAAGAGAAACCAGGGGAGAAAGATTGATTCAGTTCCACTACTAGCCACAGAAAGAATATTGATTCTAATGGTATTTTTTAACATCTTAAAGGGAAACAGAAAGCACCCAAGGAGGAAGAGATGCCAAATTTCAAGAAGCATTATATTTATTCCAGTGATACGAAGACTGAGAACCAGCCTCAGAGAGACCACAGAACTGTACACGCCCAAATCTTCTCTGCAATAGTTTCTTAAGTCTCCAATGCTAGTCATATTAGGGAGAGATTAGATGTCCCATTAAAATTAAGATATTGAATAATTAAAACATTACTGAGCATTTTCACTTGGCCGTACAGAACAGCTATTGCTAACCAGCTAACATTTATTATATATGTCCCATGAGCTAAATGCTGGGGAATAGAGAAGTAGGACATAACGTTTTGCTCTCAAGAACCCTATTTTAAGGTTTTTGGGGAAAGACTTAATTAGAGAGATAGCACTATAACACTGTTTATGTTAAGTGCATGGTGCAAACCAGTGTTCCAGGAGTTCACGGAAGGACTTCTAGGAAGTCCCTGTGGGGTGGAAAATTCAGGGAAAGCTTCCCCAAATCATCTTCATATCAGGAGAGGGCAAATGAAAGATGTTTTGGGAAGGGGGTATATAGGAAAAGTAATGAAGGAAAGAGTGTACGCTGTGTGCTCATGAGAACAACAGTAGAACAGTTTAGCTGAAGTGACAGTTTAGTATGAGGAATTCTTAAGAAACAGAGCTGACTGAGACCACACTGTGGAGCACCTGAATTATAAACTGAAGGAATTTAACTTACAGGCAGGAAAGCCAACGAATGTTTTTGAACTGGAGAATAATGTGTGGTGGTGACATTTTAGGAAGATTCCTCTGTCACTGGTACAGAGGACACAATAGAGTCAAAGCAAGAGGTAGAGAGGTTGTTTCTTCGTGGTCCCATGATTATAAAAATGGGTGGACCCCAGAAACACATAAGAAGAGGGATCTGTATCTGTTGGGGTGACTGATGGGATGTGGAAAGCTAAAGGTCTAAGATCACTACTCTCAGAGGTGCTGAGAGATTTGATTGTCTAGGTCTAGATGCTCTTTAGACTTTCTTCTCTCATTCCTCATGTAGTTGCTCTGTTTTTCTTTAGCTTCTCACTATCCATGCCTCTCACTAGCTCCGTTGTCTTTCTGAGTTCTGGCACTGCCTTTGCGGTCTATTGCTGCGTTCTTGTTTCTTCTTTCTGTTGCCATTTCTTTGCTCTGATTTTCCTACTATATATTTTTTCTCCCTTCTCCCTTTTGGGCTAAAGCAGTGAAAAAAGTTTTTTTTTTTGTTTAAATTGAATAAACAGTCAATGTGGTATCCTTTTTTTCAATCAGTAGCCTAATTTTAATGACTATCCTATTTCTGATTCTTCCATGTCAGTTTTGGCTGCTGCTTGTGTTCAGAAATATCTTTACTTATTTCTAGTTCTGCGGTTGTTTCTATCATCTCAGGGCTAGAGAGAATGCTATTGTTTACTGATTATCTTGCGATCATCTGAGTGCAGTTGAAAGATGAAGTAGGGGAAAGTAGGGTAGCAAAGTGTACTTAGAAAATAATGTTTTAAAAACTGATCATGTTGGGACTTGTTAGGAAGAAAAAAGTCAACATGAGTCACCTTTGAAGAAACTGTGCTTCTATTAGAAAGAGATGATCTCAAAGTGTAGAAACTTAAACAATTTCCTTATTAAAGGTTTTGGACAGATTTATAAAATTTTTCCATCTGTTGTATAATAACTAATAGTCATATTTATTACTCACCCTATAAACCGTTGATCTCACATAGAATATTAGTTCATTAGGAATATGAAACACAAGAGAGAAGTAGACAACTTATTTATCTTCAGAAAAAAATGTTATCTATTGACATGCTTTCTATCAAAGAGATCATTTTGTGTTTGCTATGTACTTCTTTCAACTTACAAAACAGAGACATTTACTGGTTATTTCAGTAAATGGAATTGGAAAAAAACTGGAATTTTTAAGAGCCAATTAAAAAATATTAAATATCCTACAGCCATTAAAATTTCAATGGCAACAAACTGATATAAAAAATTCCACATGAGAAGCTTTTTAACAAAAACTCCAGCAGTCTACATTTCCATAAAACTGAAGATTATGTAGAGATTTTCATACTGGGCTCATTTATCTTTGTGGTCTGCTTTTGATAGTGGCCCCATGGGACGTGCTATATAACAACAACCTGTTCTAGAAGGGAGCTAAGTGGCCACTCACTATAAGCTTTCTTTTTATAGAGGAGGAATCGAAGCTAGGATGATTAAGGGACTTGTCTGAGGTCAGGGTAGAGTGAAGATCAGATCCAAATTCTAGTGAGCTTTCCATTATATTAGGCTGCCATTCTTTGGGAAACACTCCAAAATATCTGTGCTTCTTTTAATAATCAATGATTTGAAAATAATAGGTTAGTTCACAAATATAAACTTTTAGCCTCTACCACCTTTTGCTGTGCTTGTGCTTTAAAAGTACCACATTCTCACTTTTCAGGTTCTAGTTTGTCAGCAAAGATGTCTGCATTTATCCTGACCATACTTTTCATAGTTTACAGGTTATGATTGTTCCTTCCTAATCTCCATCTTTTCAGACTGCAAAGTCATATGGTCTTTCATTCCTTAGGCCGTTCCGCAGCTTCCTTCTTCCCTTGCCAATCATCCCTCTCTTGATTATTTTAACTGTCTGCCCTGGACCCAACCATCTCCATGAAGTTTCTATGAGGTTCAATGCCAATGATCATAAAAGATGCAGAGTTCAGGACTGGATAATTCTGTACAAGAAGAATATATTATATTTCTTTATCTAATGAGCTACTTGATGGCACTCAACAAATTACTAGCCTTTTGGATGAGGATGGCAACCTGGTTGGACAATCAATGAGTCAGTTCTCAGATATTTAATGAGCATTGCTATGTGACATATATTGTTCTAGATGCTGGAGATGTGGCAATGAACATAAAAGACCAAATCTTTGACCTAAAAAATATTCCTACTGGAGGTAGGAAGAAGACAATGGACATATAAATTAGCAGATAAGACAATTTTACATACTGATAAAAATAATGAAGAATATAAAATTAGGCAGTAAGACAGGGAGTGCCTGAAGGGCGTGGGGCAGTGAAAGATGTGTTCAGTGACTTCTGAGAAATATATATAATGATTCATTTGGATTATATAGTTTGGATCATTTTCCTTTACTTTTATATTAAATGGACTGCTACTTTTTGACTAGTCACATGCCTGGTGGGATTGTTTCTCCTTGTGATTATTTCAGTTTTGGATTTTATAATCCAGAAGGTTTTATAGACTAAGGTCATTTGTTACTTTCGATAAAACAGGTCTAATCTCACAATGACTCAGTCACAATACTTGTTGGCTATTCTTTCTGTGAAACTCAACAGCTAACCCTTATTTTTCCAGAGGGTTCTTCTTTTATTGTTTGTATTGCATTGAGCTTTTAGTCAATGATGGCCTGGAACGTAAATGCTTGAAGCATTTAGGTGGGATTTTGAATTTTCAGGAGACCTTATTCTCTAATTCCAGCATCAGACAACTCCTACCATGATAGGGTAGCAATGAAAGTAATAGTCTGAACATGCCCCTCTTGTATCATACTCTCTTAAAACACAGACACCCCTAGGAAAGGCAGACATGCAGCCTAGAAACCAAGTTCGGTCTCTCAGTTCATACAGATCTGGGTTGTTTTTTTTTTTTTTTTTAAATACAATTCTCTGTTGGAAAAATCAACATTATTTTGAAAACATATTTTAGGACAAGAAATCTTTTAAAATCTTTTTTCATAAAACAGGTCATTAAAAAAAATCTTTTTTTCTTCATAAAGTTAGAAAAATGTGCCGTGTTTACCTTCTGTGTTGACTTTTAAAGAAGTATATTTAATCTAAAGGAGCGATTTTCAAATTTTATGCAGACTGAAGCATTCAGAAGACCTCAGGCAGCTCCTCGGTGGGAAAATGAAGAGAGGTGAGAGCTTCTGGGGAAGGCTAAGTGGGCAGAGCTCTCCACCTCTGTTTTAACCAGAGTCTATCAGGTTTTTATACTGAGATTTTGCATGAAATTTCACATGGAGGGAAAAGAATGTCTCCTGACAATGTTTTCAAACCACCAGAGAATGCACTATAAATCTGACTCATTAGTAGAGAGGTCGCAACCTCAGGAAAGAAACAAGTACCCACAGAAGCATCTTCTAAATGCTCCTGACACAACATGAATTCTAGGAAAAGAAAGTCCTCTTCAAAATCACCCATCACATGTTGCTATCACAGGATCCAACACATGTGTGGGTCGTTGCTGTGGCACCTTAGTGGTTTTCAACCTCAGCCAGGACCTGGGTGCCTGTGACAATCATTTCCTGACCTCCTTTTCCAAGTCTCACTTCCTTCTAGCCCAAGGGTTTCTAATTTTGTTTGTGCCATGGTTCACTTTGCAGTCTGGTGAAGTCTTTGGATCACTTCTCGGAATCACAGTTTTCAGTATGTAAAATACAAAATAAGATTACAGAAAAGCTAATTATATTAAAGTACATTCCTATCCATGGACCCCTTGGAGGGTCAGTGGACACCAGGTTAAAAAAAATACTTTTGAAAAATTATCCAGTTTAGGGGCGTGTTACAACCATTCTGAGAGGATTCTCAATGCTGAATTTCCTACCCTGTCCTCTCTTGAGGTCCAGTTTTGCCTTTTGATTGGCCTATTAGGAATTTGCTACAGGAACCTAAAGAGTAACATGTTTTAAACTGAGCTCCTTCTTTGCCCACCCACACTTATTTTGTTCCCCTGATTCTTTCATCAACTCAACCAATCACAACCTTCCTTGGCTGAGATTCCTAGAACCATCTATGACACCTGAATTTCTCCTTTACCTCCTACCTCAGCCAGCCTCTGGGTCCTCTTGATACCATCACTGAACCGCCTTTTGAATCCACCTTCTCCTTTCATTCCTTACACTGATACCTTTAATAACCTCATTGTTTCTCACTTGGATTCTTGCATTACTCTTCTGACTCATTGTCTGCTGCCCAGATAGTCTCTTCAGTGTCTCAGGGCCATCACTCCAAATTCAAACAGGCCTGGTCATTCCCCTCTCCAGAATCAATGAAAAAATCTTTAGCTGCCAATCATGGTACTTCAGAGACTAGCGCTGGATTTCCGTTCCTGCTTTGGCCTCAGTAGTCCATCTTAGAGCTCGTAACGCTCACTTTTCTGAACAAACACAAATTGCCTTAGCTCAAGTCTCTTGAGGGCTAGGTAACTCTGTCCTTTTTCCTTTTGCACCCAACTACTGAAATATATTCCCCAATTTTAAGGACCTCGAAGAAGCCTTCTTCTCAGAGGCTTCAGAAGCAAGGGCTCTCTTCTCAGCATTCCTATATGTATTTGTGGACACTTCACTTTTGGAATGTACCAGAATCATTAATTAGCATTACGACTGTTTAAGGAGACGATTATTTCCCTTTCTTGGTGTGTCTTTTGTGAGAAAAAGAATGGTGCTTTGTTTGTTTTTATAGTTTCGCACTACTCAGTCTCCTGTTCACCTGCCTGAGGCCCATTAATGAAGTGGCTGACTCTCCTACACAGCGAGCTTTGTCTTTGTATTTACTCCATAAATAATAGTGTTTCAAATTCAAAGACAAATTCTCACATGTCTAGATCTCATATATGCTTGGTGGAAATAACATTATTTTAAAAGGCTAAGCTTAATTCCATGACCCCCAAGTAGTGTATTACTTCTCTCTTGCCTAAAAATAAGTTCCTGGGACCCAGGGGCCAGTTACTAGGAAGTTGTTCAAAGGAGGTGACTAATCGATCTTTCTAATCGGCTTGTCCAATTATTGAAATAAGCAAGAGTATAAACAATTGAGTTACCTTTGATTTCAGGGTAGTAGAGAAAAGGTTTTGGTTCACTGGTTTCCAAATCAGATTTCCTCCGAAGTTGGACGAACACGGAGGCTGGTTTTGTAATGTTGATATCTTTATACTTTGGAGTTTTGAAGACGATGGCAAACTGCAGGATAAAAAGATCCAAATGTTGGGGCAGGACTACATTTTTTTTTTTTTCCAACAATGTTACTCATTAAACACAATCTTTATGCCCAATGTTTAGACACAGTGTACAAAAAGTATAGCACCCTAGAGACAGTTACGAACTCAGAATTCTATACCCATACATTTTTGTTAAATTGCCACTGTGGAAATGAAGCAAGACTATGCCAAAATATTGCAAATATTTATTATTTCCTTGTCTAATATTTAAAATGTCTTCCGGTTGTAAATAAAATGTGACTAAAATACATTACATACACCTTTTCCTCTTTCAAATTAGCCTTAAAAGCCTCCAAGATGATTATTTACAGCAGTGTTAGAAAGAATGGGTGTGGGAAGAAAAATATGAGGAAGATGATACTACTATTAGCCTGTAGGCCAGCCAATAAGGAGAGGAAACTAAATCCTGCAAGGAAGACATCATCACAGGGTCAGTGTATTTTGAGGTGAGAATGGCCAGGACTCAAGGCATATTATATGGCATTCTGTTAGATAGCCTCCTCATTAATTTCTGGTAGTACTAGAATAGTTAGGCACTTTTACATTTTCTAGTTTGATTTTTTGATGATGTAGTATATTCAGAATGATCAAGAATTTGTAATATATAAAAAGGTATATAATGGTATACGTCGAAATGTCTTGCCATGCGTGTCTCCCACCAAACAATTCCTACTGTGTGCCTGACCAAACAATTCTTACTGTGTGCCTGACCCTCCCCCAGAGGTAAATGCAGAGAAGTTATTAATTTCTTTCGTATTCTTCTAGAATTTCTTTATGCTTATGCAAACATGAACACAGAATCTTTTTTAACTATACACTTTGTTTTATACTTATTTAAAAAAGAATTTTTAATGTTGTATCTTTGAGATCTTTCCATATTGGTTCATAGAGTACTCATTCTTTTTAATAACTATATAATATTCCATCACACAGACACAACATTATTTAATTGGCTACTTATTAATGGATATTTGGATTGCTTCCAATTTTCTATGAAAATAGTATTCCTCAGTCACTTAGAGTAATCATTAAGATGAGGATTTAGCATTTTCATCTCTTAGTCATATACTCAGTTGTCACTGGGAAATCTTGATTTATCATGATAACATCAGCCTCAACTAGGAAATTCCTCCCTTTAACACTTTTCATTAGAATTCCGTTGTAACAGGTTTCACCACAATTACCCAGTGGAACACTGCTATGGACTGATTGTGTCTCCCCAAAATTTGTATGTTGAAGCCTTAACTCCTAGCATAGCTGTATCTGGAGATAAGGCCTTTACATATGTAATCAAAGTTAAAAAAGGTCATAGGATAGGGCCCTGATTGGACAGGATTAGTGTTTTTATAAGAAGAGACACCAGAGAGCCTATTCTCTCTCTACCGTGAGAGGACACAGTGAGACGGCGGTCATCTGGAAGCCAGGAAGAGAGCTCTCACTAGAAATCTACCCTGATAGACCCTGATCTGGGATGTCTAGTCTCTGGAACTGTGAGAAAATAAATTTCTCTTGTTTAATCTACTCAGTCTGTGGTGTTTTGTTACGGCAGCCTGAATATACTAAATACAAACACTTAAACATTTCCACTAAGGGACCTGAGGGCTACTCACTGCCTTATGGCTAAGGCGATCAGATACCCAAATGAAAAGTCTTGCCCAGGTCTCAGAGCCAATGGTTTTTATAGAGGCTAGCCCATAATTCTATGGTAGGTAACTTTTCTGCAAGACCTCAGATCGTCTTTAAAATAATATTCTTTTATGAAAGTTAAATAAACATTTATGATTTTTCTGTTTTCATATATGGAAGCTAAGTACTGAATTTCAACAAGGCAGAAAACATAACATCATCATCCACTTACTTGTCTATGAACGTCTGTGGGGGAAAAATCTCCAAATCCTTCCCAGATTCCACCATTTTCTTCCTCTTCATAAAATCGAATCTGGATGTCATCTGCAAACAGTCACATTCAGGCATGTAATTTCACACAGTGTAATAATATTTATAAACATGCTGAAAAATAAAGTTGGTTCTAGATTCTACTTACTATATACTTAAACTCTTTTGACGGTAATTAATATGAAATAAACTTTTGAATAATTTAAAATTTTCACAAATCACTAATTTTATTAGTTACGGCAGTAATGGGGTCCAAGTTTCGTTTATAATGACAGAATACTAGATTTACCTATTCAATCACAGTTTTCTCATAATCAATCTTTGACTGTCCCCACTTCTCCATCCTTAAACCAATTCCCTCCTGAGAAATATGAAGGATAGTGAAGAATATCAGAATTCCAAAAGGTGTGATTCAACTTGATTTGGATTTATATAATATTTAACTTACATAAAGTTTACTATATGGCAGACAGTTTTAAGTGCTTTACATGTATATATTAAATGATTAAATCCTCACAATAGCTTTGTGATGCAGGTGTAATATTAATATCCTCATTTTGGAGAAGAGAAACGGGACTTCAGAGAGATTAAGTAACTTATCCAAGGTTGAACAGCAGTAAATGGAGAAGCCAGGGTTTGAACACAGACAATATAGTTTCTGACTTAAATATTCTACTATGCTGCCTCCCTCTAGTACTTTATTTATCCTTATTGAGAAACTGTTAAAAATATGTTGGTCAAGTCCCTTCGAATTAACGTAGAATGCCTAAATTTCACACTTCTGCAGAAATATGACAATATAACTCAGGTTGGTATCTCCCTGGCTTCAATTCCCATTTCAAAGGAAAAAATGCACTATTCCTTTGCCTTCAGATGGACTACCATGAACTTGGTTATTTAGATTCTTTAAGCTAGATACAGACTTCTCTTAATAAGCCATTCCAATGTAATGACAATGATTAAGAATCACATTTGCAACTGAAGTTAATCAGATTGTGTTTACTCAGTATGCATACCTAGGAATCTGGAATTGCATGTTACTTAGACAGAATGGGTTAAAAGAAGGATGATACCAGGATAAGTGGAAAAAAGTGTAAACTTTTTTTTGGATAAAGATATATACCTTTACCTTAAAACCTGATATGTGATCCCATTTTTTTCTGACTTTTTACCCCAGAGCATTTAGCCTCAGATGAAAATATTCTCTTTTTTAAAGCCATAATTATTTTATTTAGGGACTATATTTCCAGTTATGCATCTGCTTACTTTGAAAATGCTCATCGTTTTATAGTGAGTAGATCTTTATTATACTATACTTCCTATCATTTTATTTTAAAAATGAGTGAAGTTTGAGAAAATAGCACAATCTCCTTTGGCTTTTGCTAATTGACCAATCTTTTACTATATCTAATGATAGATAAATGCCAAGAACCTTTTCCGAAAGTGAAAAGTTTGAGAGAAATATGCTCTGAGAATTTCCTTATAATCTTAGCTCGCATCACGTGAGAGTATTCGGAGACGCTCTCTCAGTGTTGCAACAAAGCATTGTACGATAAACAAAATAATTTTATACTACGTAAAACATTGGATTCCGCAACAAGTGGGCCACAGAGCAAATTAAGCCTGAAACTCTGCTGGAGAAAAAAATGACAAAACTGAAGCTGTCCTACTTTGGGCACATCATGAGAAGACAGGATTCTTTGGAAAAGACAATAATTCTGGGAAAAATGGAAGGCAGTAGGAAAGGGGACGACCAAATATGAGATGGATTGACTCCATAAAAGAAGCCATAGGCATGAGTCTACAGAAGCTGAGCAGGGCTGTTGAGGACAGGACATTGTGTATCTTGCTCATTCATAGGATCTCCAGGAGTCCTAGCCAACTCAATGGCACATAGTACAAACAAAACATCATTTAGTGTGAGTGTGTGTGTGCATGAAGCATGGGCTATTACTCTTTCATTTTAATTTAACTAAGTACAGGTACCAAAGCTTAAAGTATAAAAACACTGAAATATCACTGATTACCACCATTTAAAAATTCTCTTTCCTTCTGTTGAAAAATTTTAAATGAATTAGTTGGGTTTAAAAAAATAATACAGACGACTTAAATTTGGAAGAGGTGAGATGTATAAATTTTACAAGTTCTATGGCACAAGAGATATTACTGGGTCCATTGCCAAGAAGTGACTCACAGATACACTCAGAATATTTCACATCTTGAAATCAGATCATATATTTACCTTTCTGAACCTTGTCACAGAGAAGATAAATCTCTTCTCCTCCAGTTACGCATCCAGCTGTCCTGTCCATTCTTACAATTTTCAAGTTGGACGCGTTGGGGGCTTCTGTCCACAGGAGAAAAAAAACAGACATCATAGTTTATCCTGAGCTTCACAAGCCAATGTCTTATGAGGGATCTTGCCCTTAGCACACACTAACCAAAGAAAGTTTAAATAGATGCTTTCACTCATCTTGTTTTAACAAGGACACAAATAAGACCAAAATGCTTTCTGAAGTCCCCGGAGCACTTCCTGGGCATGGGTCATTCATTATGACCAAAATAGATGGGGCAGAAAG
>NW_011888848.1:5872743-5880243 GCF_000151845.1 Pteropus vampyrus
GTGAGTGTGTGTGTGCATGAAGCATGGGCTATTACTCTTTCATTTTAATTTAACTAAGTACAGGTACCAAAGCTTAAAGTATAAAAACACTGAAATATCACTGATTACCACCATTTAAAAATTCTCTTTCCTTCTGTTGAAAAATTTTAAATGAATTAGTTGGGTTTAAAAAAATAATACAGACGACTTAAATTTGGAAGAGGTGAGATGTATAAATTTTACAAGTTCTATGGCACAAGAGATATTACTGGGTCCATTGCCAAGAAGTGACTCACAGATACACTCAGAATATTTCACATCTTGAAATCAGATCATATATTTACCTTTCTGAACCTTGTCACAGAGAAGATAAATCTCTTCTCCTCCAGTTACGCATCCAGCTGTCCTGTCCATTCTTACAATTTTCAAGTTGGACGCGTTGGGGGCTTCTGTCCACAGGAGAAAAAAAACAGACATCATAGTTTATCCTGAGCTTCACAAGCCAATGTCTTATGAGGGATCTTGCCCTTAGCACACACTAACCAAAGAAAGTTTAAATAGATGCTTTCACTCATCTTGTTTTAACAAGGACACAAATAAGACCAAAATGCTTTCTGAAGTCCCCGGAGCACTTCCTGGGCATGGGTCATTCATTATGACCAAAATAGATGGGGCAGAAAGGAGCAATCTTTGTCTTCCACTAATGCAGACAGAGATTAATACAGAAAGAGAAAGATCTCTTCTGATGTTCCAGGACGTATAAAGCCAGTGGATTTGTGGAATTTCAATTAGGTCAAGACTGTCACCTCAAACTTATTTCCATAATATTGAGATATCATTACAAGAATCCTAGAAATTTAGGAGAAGCACAATTTTCTTCAACTGTTTATTAATTTTTATTCTACAGAAAAGAGAAATAGAGATGTTATATTTCTTTTCCCCAAACTAAATTAGAATTCTGTGTGGTTAGGGGGCAAAAGTTTTGTGTGGTAATAGTACAAAGCTTCCTTTTTTTTCCCCCCAACAGCTGCATTTTAAGGTGATCTTTAGTATGGGAGTTTTCATCATTTTATAACTCTTTCACTTCCTTTCAAACTTGTTTAAATTAGAGAAATCAGTTAGTTGTTGTACTTGGAGCATAGTGTTTTCTACTTAGACAAACCTTTATACTTTTAATAAGCCTAAGTCTTGTACTTGCAGGCTTTTTGGAAATATCCATTGAATAAATCTGATATACATCGAATAAGATATTTGCATGAGGCTGAAGATCACTGTAAAACTCTTAAAAAATTCTAGGAACTATAGACTGAAATAGAATTTTGAAGTCACATACTATATGTAGTGCTCATTCAGTTAACTCAAGGTTCCTTGATAAAGTTATGACATATGAGAATGAAGTTAGATAAAAATAATAGTTGTCTTTTATTAACTTCTCTTCAGAGTCCCAACAGAAAAAAAACGAGATACTTTTCCCTTCTAAGTGCACCATCAATATGTCCTCAGGGCAATAAGAGATGCAAAAGAATAAAATGCACATCAGAGGAAGGAGAACTACATTTATGCAGCACCTCATAACATTTCACTTTAAATCTAGGCAACAACTTTTTATATTAGATTTTAGTACTCCCATTTGGTAAATGATAAACATGAAGCTTCAAGTGATAAAGTTACTTGCCCTGGGAATCAGAGCTAGTAAGTAAACTGCCGGGGCAGGTTGCAAGTCTGTTCTTGACAGTATATGGAGCTGCCTCTCCCACTGGAAGACAAGTACTCACTGCTGTCGTAGATGGCATCTGACACTACGGGTTCCAGGCGTCTTGTGAAGCTGCCGGTGCTGTCTGGAAGAAAAGCTGTAAACATGAGCCGCACCACGCTGAGGTCCATCTCCTTTGTCTGCTGAAGAGCTGCCTGGCGGATAATCTCCTTTTCCCGATCTAGGACCATACAGCACAGGGCATTCATGCCCAGGAAAGAGGAAAGCATGAACATTTTAGATCTGATGCTTTGATAAAGCCCAAATAACATAACTTAAAATAAAAAGTTTTTTTTCCCCTTGAAATTCTTCATGTTGCTAATAAAAGTTTGTCCCATTTAAAGTTTGTCCCATTTATGTCATCCAAAATTAAAGGCTTCAAAAGAAGATCTGCATTTCCTTTGGATTACAGTAAAAATTGTTCTCCACTTGTCCTCTCTCCTTTCCTATTGTCCCCTGAACTCTCCCTTTCCTCCCTACACAACTATGAGTTGAAGGCACAAAGGACGTGATCCAGTGGAATGCAATAAGACAACTACGCACCACTGGTATTGAGAAATGTGAAAATTAAGTATTTAAAAACCTCTTTGAGCAAAGAGACTATGTTCTTTCCACAATGCCTAGCACCAGACCTGGTGCACAGAGCATACTCAAAAAGTACTTCTGAAGGAACTGAATGACTCAATTGCATTTGTCTCCTTCCTTCTCTCCTGAAGGAGCTTTTATACAGATGAATATACTTGAAATTAACTTATAACGTAAAAAGTGGTCATTCAAGTGATAAATACTATCAAAGAGCTACAGATGAAATGATATGAGATTTTAAAGGAGAGGAGAATCTGGAGGCTTTGTAGACATTTGCTCTAACTCTTGAAAAGATGGAAGAACTTGAACTTATGAAGCAGGTGAATAAGAACATTTCAGGAGCAGGGAACAGCAAGAATAGAAAGAATGTGCCAATGCAAGGAAGTGAGAAATCATGGTGCTTCAATGGAGTAGTTCAGTTTGGCATGAGGGGTACGGTGGGAAACAGAATTGGAAATGCAGAATAGGGCCAGCTTCTGGGAGGTCTAAAGTGCCAGCTTCCAGAATTTGGATTTTGTAGGTAATAGGGTGACATGTAGGCCTTAGTAAGATCGATCTGGCCATAGGGTGGAAACTCCATTAGAAGTCGGGAGGGACAGAGACGGAGCAATGAAAATGGAGTAAGGAGTGGAGTACCAGAGAGAGCACAGCATAGCTGGACCACTAACTGGAGATGCAGCCCAGGGAGAAGGAAGAGACAAAGATGACGAGACGGTTTAGAATATGGGTGTCAAAGATGAAACATGTTTAATGGAAAAATGATGACTGGTTTTGGATCATCTGAATATGATGACAGGGTGGCCAGACTAAAAGACAACATATAAAAGCAGAAATGGTGTATGCGGTAAGCCAAGAATTGGGGTTGAGAGAAAAAAACATGAGTAAAAGCGGGAAAATACAAAATCATTTTTATGATAAAATGAATAGTTTATAATGTGCCTGAAAAGCCCAAGGAAAGATTCCTTATAAGAAGGTAAGCTGGGGAAGTATAACAGAGGAGGTGTTTTTGAACTAAATCTTGAATATGAATTGTTTTTGACAAGTTAAAAAGAGAAGTGTAGGCTGTTTCAGGTAGAGAAATACACATACAAAGGTATAAAAGATGCATCAGGTGTTCAGGAGGCAGTGACAGGGAGAAGTGGGTACAGGGTGGGATCGGAGATGATGCTAGAAAAGTGTCAGGGGACAGACTTTGAGGGCTTTGTATGCCAGGTACAGAGGTAGAGGTTTTATTCTAGAGGTAGCAGGATATCAACAAAGGTTTCTGAGTAGGAAAAGGGAGGGAGCAGCTTGGGTATAGATTAGGAGAAAGAGAAACCTTGGACATGTAGACGAGCACATAGTCTACACAAGAGAAAATGAGAGCCTGAGATCTCAAAGGAGCAAGGCTGGGAGAGTGACACTCACCAGTGAGCTGCCGGTCTCCTCCACCTTCTGCTTGCAAGTAGGCAAGATCAGGATGTACCAGAAGTCCAGGATTGTAGCCCCTAATACATGCCTCTGTCATTCGTGCTTCCAGTGTTTCGAATACTTTTTTCTTTGTCACATGAAGTATACCCAAGTTTGCAAAGCTGGAGAAAAAATAATAACAGCAACAACCACCACCATAAGTTAGGCAGTCAATGACTAGAGAGTATGGTTTCACTTGAGTAAAGTGGATTTAAAAAAAATCCACACTATAATCACATGTATTACTATTTCTGCAGTGAAACATAAAGTAGACTCACCAAATGGGAAAATAAAGACTATAACCAGCTGCACATCAGGGCAGATTGGGTTTTGCCACCAAATGAGTCTGTGGTAAACTTAGCAAAATTTTTTGCTTTTCATAGCTTATTAGACTTTCAAATTATAATTAAGGGAGTGGAGTAGATATAACTTAATAGGCAATTTTACCTGGACTAATTTTAAAGTGTTTTCTAGGAGAGTTGTATACAATTTTTTAAATTCCAAATATAGTACTAACTTTTCTAATTCTTTTTTTTTTTTTCCAGAATGAGAGGAATATTATATTTTGGAGGTTTTTTTTTGTTTGTTTTTTGTTTTTTGTTTTTTTTGTTTTTTTCTTTTGGATCATCCTTAGGTTTCTGGATAGGATTTAAAGTCTAGGTCCTGTTTGAAGTCCCTTTCCTGGAATTCTATCTCCTCTTGTGTTATCTAGAAGGTTAGAAAGATTTAGTACTAATAGAATGTCATCTACTTCTACATGGCCTCAGGCCTGAAACTATACCTGTAATTAGGAATGGAGAATCTTTTGTCTCGTGAAGGCTACATAACTATAGAGCAAAATACGTTAATAAGCTAAATAAAGCAATTTAAAGGATTTAAAAAATATATATAAAATGCTCCAGCTATTTATTTTTTTAAATAAAGTACACAAAACAAAGAAGTATGGTCAATAAATGTAATATAACAAACAAAAAATACTCTCGTTCATTCTACAAATATTTATTTAACTCCTTTTTAATGTCTGGCAATGTCCTGGTGCTCCTGTTAGCGGTAAAGGAATCCCTAGTTTCATAGAATTTATATGCTAGTGAACAACAGAGAAAAGACAAAGAAGCAAATTTTACATTATAATTTAGAATAACGTTACCACAAAAATAAGGTAGGAATTGGGAATAAGAGAGGTAGTAGAAGGCATGGCACTTTAAAATAGGTAGAGGCCAGAAATGACTTCATTGGAAAGATGACAATAGAGCAAGAACTTGATGAAAGTGAGAGGAAAGACATGGATATGTGGAAGAAAAACATTCAAGGCAAAAGAAATAGCAAGTGGAAAAACCCTGAGATATGGTCATGCCTAGTGTTTTCTAAAGACGACAATGGCAAGAAGGCCAAGGTGGCTGGAGGAAAATGGAAAAGAGGTCAGTAGAAAGTGAGGAGTTCAAAGAGGTAAGTGGGGGCACAGATCTTTAAAGCTTTGTAAGCTTTTGTATGTACTTTTCCTTTTTTCTGGCTTTTACCCAGAAAGAAAAAAAAAAGATTAGTTGAGAAAAGGTAAAAATATTATGACAACTGGATTGAATGAAACAAAGAATATGATAATGTGGGAAGACCACATCAACTAGGGAAAGGAAACATGAGCTGAAGGGAGAATGGGCTGAACCCTCATAGAGAGGCTCACAGATAGAACAAGACATGTGTCTAGACAATGACTGAAAAAGTGGGACAGCTGAGACAAACACACAGAAGAAAATACACTAAGGGAATTTAAGCTCTCTGAGGGCAGAGATCTCCAGTGCCCAGAACAGTGCTTGACACATGGGTGTCTAATAAATGTCTGTTGAATCAATGAATGCATGAATTAATACAGCACAGAAAAATATGCAATGATATACTGCATATTTTTATTATTCGTTATGTGAATTGCGAATTTACTCCGGTAATAAATGAAATATTGTTACCACAAAAATTTATAACTTCTGGTAATAAATATAGAAGTTAGCGTTCTGCTTCAGGCAATGATGGAGTAACAGAGACCGATTGAACATCTCACCTTAAACAACAAAAAACACATGAAAAAAATTCTTTTCAGACACTGGACGACAGGCAGCACAGGACAGTGATCTTTAAGAAAAGGAAACAAATAAGGCGAATCCGACTATTAGGCTGGCTTAATACCTAGAGTTTCCAGGCTGCAGCACAGGAAGGGGGACCCCAGACAGAACCTGGCGATCTCCCTAAGTTGAGGAGACAGAGTTAAAAATTTGAGGGGGCTGAGGAGGCTAGAATTCACAGGCAGAGTACCAGAGAGGAAAGAGCTACATACAGAGAGACACTCAGAGATGTACAGGGGCTCCACCTTGAGTCTTCAGCTGAGTACTTTTTAGAGCATACGTAGGAAGAAATGACCCAAGGCTGGGAAAAGAACTTCCATAAAGGAGCAGGCAAAACAATTCTTGGAGGACACACAGAGCTGGAATAGTTCAGGAAATTTTGTAATACATGGATCATCAGGGTGAATATTCAGAAATGCCTTAATAATGATATCAAATTAACCCTGTATTAAGGCTGCTTTGGGCTCCTTAGCAAAACCTAAAAGTAAATCTAGAAAGGATCAAACTGTTCCCAAATTTAACTTCATCCCAATGCTCAAAAACATTTAAAGGCATACAAAAACAAACAAACAAACAAACAAAAAACTCAGCATGAGCAAAATCCAAAATGTGTGCCATCCAATAAAAAATTACCAGGCATTCAAAGACAGAAAAATACAACTCATAATGAGGATAAAAATCAGTTAATAGAAAAAAACCACAGAACTAAGACGGAACACCGAATTTACAGGCAAGTACATTGAAACAGCTATTATATATATGGTCCATACGGTCAAGAAGGTAGAAGGCATTAGTATGTTAAGGATAGATGTGGAATATATAAAAAAAGACTCCAAACAACCCTGTGGAGATGAAAGCTACAATGTCAGAGAAGAAAAATAGGATTAAGAACATATTAGACATTGCAGACAAAAGATTAGTGAACCTGAGGACACAGTAATATAACTATCCAAAATGAAACAGAAAAAAATTTGAAAAAATTTTAAAAAGAACAGATCATCAATGAGCTGTGGGACAATTTCAAAGGCCAAACATGCATGTGATTGGTGTTCCAGAGAAGAAGAAAAAGAGAAATGGATGAAAAAAATTAAAAAAAAATAATGGCTGAAAAGTGTAAAAATTTAACCAGAGATACAAGAATTTCATAAACCCAAAAGCACAAGAAACATGAAGAAAACTACACTAAAAGCCCATTATACTCAAATTTCTTTAAAGCAGTGAAAAGAAAATCTGAAAATCTGATGGAGGAAAAAAGACACACTAAGAGAAGAGGGACAAATGTAAGAATGACGAGAGATTTCTTGATAAAAACAAGGCAACCCAGAAGACCCTAGAGCAGCATATTTTAAGGATATGAAAGAAAAACAATGTCAACCTAAAATTCTACACTCTTCAAAAATATCTTTGAAAAACAAAGACAAAATAAAGTTTCAATAGTACAAACAACTGAAAGAATTTATCAGCAGCAGATCAGTAGTACAAGAAAAATTAAAGGAAGGGCTTCAGGCAAAGAAAATGAAAGCAGACAAAAATCTTGACTATGAAACAGAATAAAGTAAATACGTGGGTAAACATAAATACATTTTTTTATTTAAAATTTCTTCAAAATATAACTGTTAAATG
>NW_011888848.1:5881042-5887699 GCF_000151845.1 Pteropus vampyrus
TTAGTATCAGTCAAGGAAGATTTTAGAGCAAAGAATATCACCAGGGATAAAAGAGGGTCATTGCATAATGAAAACGGGATTAATTCATTAAGAGGACATACGAATCCTAAATGTTTATGTATCTAATAAAAGAGCTTCACAATATAAGCAGCAAATTCTTATAGAACCAAAAGGAGAACTAGGTATATCTATAAATATAGTCAGAGATTTCAACAGCCCTCTCTCAATAATTGATAGAACAAGTGGAGAGAAAATTAGTAAGGATATAGAAGACTTGAACAACACTATCAAAACAACTCAATTGGCATTTATAGAACATTCATTCAACTTGATCAGGCTATTCATTCTTAAGTGCACAGAAACATTTTCCAAGTCAGATCATATTCTGATCCATAAAACCAGTCTCAATAAATTCAAAAGGATTCATATCATATCAAATATTTTCTTACCACAAGGGCACTAACTCAGATATCAATAAGTGAAAGATCTCTAGATAGGATTATATTTAAATCAAGATTGGCCATGTAATAATTGTTAAAGCTGGGTGATGGGTATACTGGGATACAAAGAATAGTTTGGTGGTATTCTTTCTACTTCTGAATATGTTTGAAATTTCTAAAATAAAATGTAAAAAAAATAAGAGCAGACATTATTATTAGTACATGCAATAGAAAAAAATGAGGATCATAAATGTTAATACATGGGAATGCAAAATGGAATAGCCGCTTTGTTGGAAAACAATTTGGCAGTTTCTTCCAAGATAAACATTAAACTCAGCATGCATCCTTACAATTTCACTCCTTAATATTTACCCAAGCACTAGAGAAATGAAACGTATATTCTCATAAAAAGTGGTTTTGTCATCAAAAACTGGAAACAAACCAAATGTTCTTCAACAGGTGGATGGATAAACAAGCTATGACACATTGATACAATGCAATACTACTTAGTAATTAGTAGGAATAAACTACTGATACACACAACAACATGGAGGAATCTCAAATGCATTATGCTACGTGAAAGAAACCAGAGTCAACAAAGCTACATATTGTATGATTCCTTTTGTACGTCATTCTGGAAAAAGCAAAACTATAGGGCTAGAAATTAGATCAGGAGTCACCAGGGCCTGGGCTGGGAAGAAGATTGACTGCAAAGAGGCACAGGGGCTTTAGGTGTGGTGGTGATAGAACTATTCTATACCTTGATTCATGGTGCTTGTATGAGTGTTTGTCAAAATTCATAGAACTGTACACTTTATTTTATTTTATTATTTTTTAAATTAAGTAAATAATGTTATTTTTATGGTGACATTGGTTAACAAAATCCAGTAAGTTTCATCTGTATATTGTAACAGTAAGGCATATATATATATTTACACTGTGTGTTCACATCGCATAGTTAGATTTCTTTCTGTCACCATATATTTGACGCCCTTTACCCTGTCTACCTCCTTTCTCCCTCCACTCCCTCCACGTTGGTAACCACTAGTCTATAGTCCATGTCCGTGAGTCTCTGTTTGTCCTGTTCCTTTGTTGCTTTTAGATTTATATCCCACATATAGGTGATATCGTGTGATTTTTAATTTTGTCTGTCTGGAAAACTGTACACTTTAAAGGGTGAATATCATAGCATTTAAATTGTACTTCAATAAAACCTGGTAAGAAATAAAATAAGAAAAGTTATAACACCTAATAATCGGACTGGGACTACAATCCTGTTTCTTATTCAGAATGCCAGTCTTTCACACTGGTGGTTGTCAAAGTGTAGTCTCTAGATCAACAGCATCAGTATTACCTCAGAACTTACTAAAATGTAAATTCTTGAGCTCTATCCCAAACCTACTAAATCAGAAACTCTGAGGGTGGGGCTCAGCAATCTGTGTTTTAACAACTCCCCCAGGGACCTCCATGCACCCTAAAGGTTGAGAACCGCTGCTCTACACTATGTGAGACTGATGAGGTCAGCATCTCTGGGAGTGGGCCCTGGCATCCGTATTTTTATCAGTTGACCAAAGGTGACTTTAATAAGTAACCAGGTTTGAAATCCTCTGCACTGGACCAGATGTTTCCATCACCATCATCATCACCATCTGGGATCTGCAGCTGCCCTCTACGTAGGTTCGAATATCCGTGTCACTCACTGCGTTGAGATTCTAAAGTGGCCCCTCCCTCAGGCCTTTCTTCTTCTCAAGAATCAAACACCGACTTCACAGCCAGCACAAAATTTAAAAGCAGCCTGTGACTCACACCCTTATTTGGAAGTTGGATACTTCCAATTTCAGGGCATACTTTGTCTGCTTTCTCCAAATAGCTCCTTTTGTGCGTATTAAGGCTGAATTATCTGACATTGCCAATAATTAATTGTTTTTGGATCTTCAAAACAGCAATTTAATATGGTCTGCACTAGTTCTTTGAGGGAGGCCATGTTTTTCTTTTGTATTTTTGTAATTAAATATCTACTTCCAGTGCTTACCAGCTGATATATGCTGTAAATTTTAGTTAAAAAAAAAAAAAAAGTTCACATCTCTCTAAATCAGGGTTGCCAGGAAGCAAACAGAGGGTGTGGTGATTATTGGTGAGGAAGGTGGCTTAAGCAAAGTCAAGAAACAGTTTCCATTGCATGACAATTTCAGAGAACTACAATGTTGTTGAAACAAATTGCTGATATTCAGGGTCAATGATATAATACCAAACTAAGATTATTTTTATGAGGACTGGCACTAAAGGCTAACCAAATAAATGAATAAGAAATAAAAAGACAAAATTAAAGCTAGCCAAAAAATCAAAAAGGCAAATTCCCCAAGTTAAAGCAATCCGACCTACAATAATGACTTAGTTATCTAAAACACGAATATTTTAATATAGATAACAAAACATCTTTGAAAACAGAAACTAAATTTTATTGAGAACCCCCAAAGAAAAGTAATCCTTTTAGTTTTAACAATTTAATGGTTATTTATCTTCTCAGTGTCATTTTTTTATGTAACTTTTTTGATGTGTTGGATTGGTGCCCTGCTTGTAAATCTATACTATACTCTCAGCTTAAGCCGTATTATTGAAAATAGGTTATCTTGATTCCATTTCTAGTATTGACAAGTCTAAGGAATAACGCTATCTTTCTAAATTTCTTTACATGCCATTCTTACCTACAAGTTAGAACTAAGTAATAATAATCGATGGCATACCATAAATACATGTGTAGCAAGTCTGCTCATGTTATTTCATAATAGTAGCTAATGTTAGTTCAGTCTAGAATTGTGGAGATGTAAAGAGCCTGGAGATAAATTTTGTAGTTCAACACATTTTATAAGGGAAGAAATTAAAGTCCCCAAGATGTCATGCAAATTGTCCCCAGTACCACTGTTGAAAGTAACAGAACTGGAAATAGCATTCTGGTTTCCAGACTACTAGTGTGATATTTTTCTACTGTTTGACATTGGAAACTTGAGAGAGAGAGAAAGAGAGAGAGCATGTGTGCGAAAGGGACAAATGAATCATAAATGATATACTGCATTTTGGAAAACACTGTAAGCAAAAGTTTCTCAGTTAAAAATCAAATTAGAGAGAGAATACCAATGTTTCATAGAACGCTCTGAACAAGAAAGTCTACTGAGTCTATTGTGACACTCAAGTCTATTGTAACCCTCTTTATTAAATTTCTGAGTGAAATTGTACATGGTTAGGAAATCCCATAGCACCATGACCAGACATCTTGATATTTAAATTTAGTTTAGATGCTCAAAATGTTTGTTGACTAAATGAATGAATGAGTTCTCTCAACTACTGAACCCCACACTCCAGCATTCCAAGAGAGTAAAGGATTTCCTCACTTTCCTTGGAAACAGGGAATTTACTTTGACTCCTGCTGTAGGTCCCAAATTAAATAACCATTAGTTCCTTCTCAAATTCCAAAAGATTACCAAGCCAAACCACAGAAACACCAAATTACAGACAACATACTGGAAGGTTTTTTTTTTTTTTTGAAGTTTTATAATAACAAATATTATTAGTAGGAAACTTGATCTATAATTTCCTCTAAAGGATATGATTATCACACAGATTAAACAGCACCAAGCAGAATAAACACTTCAAACTGACCGCACTGGAGAAAATCTGCAGAAAACTAAATGATCGATCAGTCTGAAACTCTGACAATTACCCTGCTTTTCAAAGCTCTCATAGGTCAGTCAGAAAGCGTAAGGATATTCCAAAACAGACGATGAACCAACTGTGACATACAACAGGAAACAGACCAGTCTTTCAAGAGGATGTTGAAACAAGTTCATATAAAGCACAGTTGAAATTTTCAAATCAATTTAAGCTTCTTCCTCCAATCTAGAGGTTTTTTTTTTTTTTTTCCTAACATCAAAAGAATCAGATTTTTGTGACTTAAAAGAAAGCTCTCTCTCTAGGTTTTTCACACTTGAATATTTTCACAGTCAAACAAAGAAATACCTAGGAACATGAAAGCTCAACCTCTCCAATAACAACCAACTTGAAACTTGGTCGGAATTCAAAGTCTGAAATGCTACCAGCAGCTTAATTATAGTTGATTCAAATAATTCCTTTCTTTTGTGTGAATAGTCCAGATTAACTGGACTATTACGATTTTATCATAAACTATATAAACCAGTATTAGGAAACCCTGAAAGATATTCTTAAAAATTAAACAAAATTAATTAAAAATTTCTTACTTCTTTTGGACTGAATTTATTTTTATAACACTTAAAATTAATTTTTGATTCATTTAAAATTAATTTTTGATCTGTCTGAACAACCCTTAAATGAATATGTTACATTTCAAGTCTAATGAATGCCGAAACAAATTTGCATTTCTTGGCTTCTTATTTGTGCACACTTTCTAAGCAGCTCAGAACTGAAACAATATATATCAATCTACTTCATGTTCAAATAATTCAAACTATAAATCCAGAGTTAACACTTCATTAAAGGAATTCTCAAGAATATAAAACCATTCATTAAGTGTTGATTTTTGCTATAGTTAGGTTTCTTCTCATTTTTCCTTGTCTTTATTTCCAGAAGAAAAATATTGCTAAAAATGGCACAAATGCATCATTGGTCAAGAATTCATATAATTTATCATCCAAACTGGGCTACTTTTGACAGTGAAAGGGGGTGCTATAAGTAATTAGGTCAGGACCATAGGTGCAAACTGGGCTGTCTCAGGGAATCCCAGACATATGGGTATCTTACTCCTCAGAGTCTAAGTGATTGTGCACATTTTATTTTTAGGTCCCCTCTGAGGGTCTTGGAAAGGCCCCTAATGAAAAGGATCTTTTCAGGCAAAGTCCCTGGGTGCCATGTTCTACCTGCTCCTACCTTTCACAGCATCATATACCCTCACTTACCCGACCACCATGTCCTTGGGTCCAGCAGTCACAGTGCAGATCCCATCCTCACAATGTTTCCCCACCAGGCTGTGTGCATGCAGGTGGATGTTTTTTCCATTTGTGACCAACTGAACAATAACCTTTGCAGGTCCCACATAGTTGCAGATCTATGTAAGAAGCACATTTTAAAAGTTAGTACATCTGACTATACTGCAATATGGAAAAATGCTTAGGACAAGCGAGTAAGTATAAAAAGTATGACACAAAATTAGGCATACCTGTACATGTGTGACCATAGCTCTGTTCTTAAAAATATGTGATGAACAAATAATGGGATGGAAATAAATTAAAATGCTAATAGTGGTTGTTTTGTGTGTGGAGGATCTATTCCAGGAAGCAGATCATTTATAACACAGTCTGTATTGTTAAAGTTGAAACAGCTCAATTTAGAGGATGTTATGATGAAGCATCCCCTCCCTGCTAACCAAGAACACATTTTCATCTGCACCCTCATCACAATTTTTGGTCAAGAAATTGGAAAGAAGATCTTTCAGAAGAGAAATGGGATTGGTGGATGATGGAAATCAAGGGAAGGAGAGAGGTGAGCAGAAACAGTGCATCTTACATCTTGGCCATGAGATTAGGCAAGAGAGAGTCTTGCCAGAGACCTGGCTCTCAAAGTTGGCAACAGACACCCAAGCTCACAGAATGGGCCTGCAGAGATCTGGTAGGATACTTCAGCCTTTGGCAGCACTCTCTGCTAAGAGCTCTGATAATTGAGTTGCAGAGGTCCAGGACATAGTAAGTTTCTTCAATTAAAATAAGTGTACTTCCTAAGTGTAAATCCTTAGATTTGACATCTGTTTAGCTCTTCTTTTATAAAATCAGATTTTTTCCATTTGAGGCAATTTAACTTTTTTATTGTTAAACCTTTAAAATGATAACAAAAGCAATAAAAAGGCAATAGCATGGGGATGATGACATTTTAAGCAAAAAGAGGTTGAATACACTTTCTCCTCTAGTTGGTCCTCAGACCCCTATAGTAGGCCATAGATTCCTTCTTTGAAAAAGCCTCAACACTAAAATTCTATTAAGAGAAAAGACTAATGGCTTTATATTTGTCTTCGAATCCTATAAGTCAGAATCCTGTTGCAAATTCAGCTAAACTATTGGAAACGCACTATATCTCCTCAAAGAGTGACCAGACATCCTAGTTTGCCTAGGACTGGAAAAATTTCCTGGTTCATAGGACTTTTAGGGCTAAGAGTTGGTTATACTATCTCTTAAGCTCATATTGCGTTTGTTTC
>NW_011888848.1:5887822-5908876 GCF_000151845.1 Pteropus vampyrus
TCTCTCTCTCTCTCTCTCTCTCTCTCTCTCTCTCTCTCTCTCTCTCTCTCTCTTTCTAGGCCTAAATCCAAGATCTCCCAACTACATAATCATTCGAAATACTTTGATCTGCATAAGCAGCCTTTAGCTCAGAAGGGAAAGAAAATAGATAGGAATTCTTTCTAGCAATGGACTCACAATGGAAGCCTTTTAGATCTAAACTTGAGGAAGAATCTACTTGTCAACAAAATTTCTTGGAAACAGACAGAATCCCTTTCAACCAATCTTCTTCTACCATAAATATTATTAAGTAGATTCATATTCCATTGATGCAGGGTTTTGTTAGGATTTTCTCAGAATGGATTTTTTCCTAATCCAATCTCCCATTGCAAGAGTTGAGCAGTTAATGAGAGTTGGGGTTATTCAGCAGAGAGTTTTGAGGGAGAGAAGTTCCCACCCTGAGCAAAGGACAGATTTCTCTCTATAATCAACGAGGTGGCTCTACTGGAAATGTTAGGTCTTCCCTGTCTGAACCTTGGCTCGGAGCTGCTGCAAAGCTTCTGAATGCTCTACCAGCCCTTCCCAAGGAGCAGCGCCACCTGTAGGAGTGGCCTCCGGTCCTTGCAGAGCAAGCTAATCATGAAGAAAGTTAGGATTAAATTAGGTTTTGACCACCTCAAAGCACGAATAAATAATTCTTTAAATAGGTAGAGCACTAAAAAAACCCCTGTGGGCATAAAACTAATTATGATGTTACTGCTTTCCCTTTTATAATAGGCAGAAAGCTTTTGCCCTTCAGGGCAGGGCAGGGAATGAAAAGTTCTGGGTTTGCTCCTAACTTGGCTGTTGTCTCTACATACTCCTTGGATTGCTGATGCCAGTTTTGTGCCTTTGGTGTCGACATCTGAAATCAGTCTCTGTTATCATGACATACTCCACAGGGACTTCTTCAGCAGTAAATGAACAGTGAAAAAGCACTAAATAGAGCATGAATTTCACCTTTAAGTGCACTAAGCACAGAAATGCACCAGTGTAAGGCATGACGAAATGCTTCACTTGGGTGAAATGCTTTCCACTTAAGCAGGACACCAGAAGTAAGCCAGTGATGAAAGCCCAATCACTTTGGCTATCTAGGCCCTTCAATGTCACCACTATGAAGGCATCAGTCACTGGCACTGAAGGAAAGAGGTGGGAGGTGTCCCCAAAAAGTACTCACATCTTTTTCTTGCTATTACTTCATGATTGAAGGGTGGCATGAATGAGGAACTGGGTAGTCTCTGAGGTAAAAGACCTGAAAAATTTGCCAATGACTAATGTACTGCTTGAGCCATCTGAGAGAGTTCAAGTCAGCATGCCATCATCTGGTTTTTACATAGACCACAGGGCAAGGACAGGGAGGCCCCTGGGTTTTGTGGACTTTCCAAAATACGGACTGAAAGAAGAGAGCTGAAGTGTGGGGATAGAAAAAAATGGTATTATTTTCAGGTTATATGACAAGTGAGGACAATGAAATTCTAACTTAGGGGAGGACATACTTCACAAAATGTCACAATGACCGAGTGCTATTTACAGATGATTCAGAAGTTCATTTGTTCTATGGAGAATTTGATGATTTTTATTGTCTCCCTTTTACTTCTTCGAATAGTGGTTGCCTCGAAAATTAAGTTTATACAAACCAACTGTATCTGCCAGAAAGATTGGGTTATTTTTGAAAGAGTATGAACATAGCAGACTCTTAATTAAATACTAATGCTTAAACACAACTTAAGCTTTCAGTTAGAGCAAAGGAAGCAAAGGTGACAACTTGAGTAATCAACTACCAACGGATGGTGTAAGAGCATGTACTTGACGGGCAGACTAGTTATGTCTGAAGACAGTTCCATCATTTACTAGGTGTGTGGCCTTGGGTGGTGTTCAGTTTGTCATTTGTAAAATGGGAAGAATAACAGGATCTCACAGGTTTGTTATGAGTATTAAATACGTTAAAGCACATAGTTAGAACGCTGTCCAGTACGTAACAGTAGTACACAAGTGTTAACCATTACCTTATTTATTACTATAATAAATAAGGTAATGGTTAAGATGTCTACTTAGACATCTTCAAATAATACAACTGCTCTGGGATGATTTTTTTAAAAATCTTGTCTAAAGGCAGGTGGTTAGAATAAATGACTAATTAAGGCCACTCTTATTCCTACAGTAAGTCTTTTTTTCCAGAGTGCCACATTTTAAGAGGATTCGTTAATTTTCTAGTAATAATTATGTTATTATAGTAACAACTATCATTCTTAGGGGTGCTGAGGATTTTGTGGCTTCCTTGATGAAATTTGGTCTTTTTTCCGGGAGCTTTATGACTCAATACCTATTGATGACCTCAGGCTAGATCTGCTTTTTGAGTAAGAAATAGAAACCAAGGCCTCAGATAATACCGAACTTAGTCAAATCACCTCCTTCTATTGAAAATGATTCTGTCATGCTCTGGCAAAGCACATACTACTTCCTTAAAGGTGAGTAAGAGAAGTAGTCTAGAATTTTCTGGGAATCAGAATTTGAAACATCCAGTTTACGTGCTGAGTAAATGTGGCCAAGTCACTTTGGCAGAAGGTAGAGTCAACATGAATGTAAGACGTGACACGCGAAGTAGTTCTTTTCTGCTTAGTTATTCCCATGAAATGATGATAATGATTATGATAACTGAAGAAGAGGAGGAGGAGGAAAAAATCCACAATTTTCAAATGGAAATCTATCCTGACTTTACTTATGTACCCGACTTGGTCCTCTGATGCTAAACAGAGCAATGTGGTTAAATCCGGGCGCTCTGAAGCCAGGCTGCTGGGCTGAAATCCCTCTGTTGCCACTGATTAGCTGGGTCAACAGGGAAAGATGGTTAACATCTCTGGATATCAGTTTCTCCATCTTTAATATGAAAGTAATAACACACTTGACTTCACAGGATTGTTTTTAAGGATTAAAGGAGTTGGTACAGTGCTTGGCATCTAATTGGATTAACAATCTCAAATATCAACCCTCTTTCCTATCCAGGCTATTACCTCACTGCTAACTAGTGAGTATTTATTAAGCCCCTCCTATGCTCCACGCCCTGCACTAAGTCAGGGAGTAAAGGAGTCCACAGTGAGTGCAAACCAGATACAATAACCCCTGTTCTTATTGGAATTAAAGAATGGGACCAACACTAATCAAAGAATTCACGAATAAATGTAAATGCATTACTGTGAAGCATTTACAAAGGACATACATAGTAGGCATCCGAACCAGTCAGGAAGTCAGAGAAAGGTTCCTGAGGGAGTAAAGAGCCTGAGCTCTGAGAAGAGAATAGGTGTGTAACAAGAGAAGGGATGGGTAGGAGATGAGGAGGTTGAGAAGAGTATTCCTGGCAAGGAGAAGGCTCTGCGAAGGCTCTGCAGTGAGAGTCCTGCTTATTATCTCCTCAGTCATACTCATTACCACATCTCAGGGTTTCCTTTAAGTGGTTCCTACCACTGGCAGCGGGGTGAGGTGGGGGTGGGGGGCATTCCTTCCTTCTCTTCTCTACTTAGAACCACCCTTCTTTAAGGGTGAGAACTAATTCTGAATTTTTCATGACACTATTCACCGCTTTAGCCCATAAAACCCCTGCTGCTCCTTTTTTTTGGAAATTTGATTGGAGTGTGCAGGAAAACGCCATACAATTTATTGCAACGAGAAGATGGTAAAATCAGTTGGCAACTACAGGATTATTGTCTTACCTCTCCTGCTCGTTAAATTCCCAGAACACATACAACTACACATCCTAACTTATTGTTGTTATGGAAGGGAAGTAAACACATTAACTTGGCCAATCTCCACATCGCCCCTGTGGGGTCGGCTGTGGCGCCCCATTCTACGGCTGAGGATGCATGAAGATGAAGCAAACTGCTATAACCAGAGTCAGTGGGCAGCCCTTTGAACTTGGGTCTGTCCATCTCCAAAGCCTGTTCACATTTTCCATTACACTAGCTACCGCCTTGGCTCCATCACCTTTTTTTTGTATCTATCCGGTCTGCCCAGCATTTTGTAGCTCTCCTTTGTCTAGCACAGTGTTAGTACATGACAGTTATTCCTGAAAAACCTGTTGGTTTGGTTTCGATGGTGTGTGTTGTGAGAAAGAGGTCTCAGAGATGTGAGGTGGCAGAAGTACACTCCTGCAAGGCTCCTTCATGAAACACATCGTGCCGCAGACATAAACTATGCACTGATTCTTCTGTTAGGCTGGAGGTCAGATTATAAAATGAACAAAGAGAAGGAAAGAGAGGGGAAAGAAAGAGCGAGAAGGAGGAGAGGGAGGGAGAAGAAAGGAAAAGGAAAAAAGACAATGGACTAGTGGTTACTAGAGGGTGGGGGGAGGTAGACGGGGGAAAAATTTAAATCATTTCTTCAATTAAAAGAAAGAAAGAAAAGGAAAAAAAAGAAGAAAAGAACATTGTTTTCATAATATATCTTCTCTCACTGATGGAAAACAGATTTTACTGTTCTTTATTATTTATTGAACACCTAGTAAGTACATAATAATCTTTATTAAACAAGATACTACAGAACCATGTCTAACATAGTTTCTGGCAAAGAGCAGAACAATGCTTGGTAAAGTTCTTTCTTTTTAAGGCAGGAGATTTCAGGTTGATCCAATCTGAGATCAAATCCTAGCTCTTTTTTCTTCCAGCTCAGTAGCCTTACCCAAGTTAGAAAACCTCTTTGAGCCTCATGCCCCACATCCACAACATGGGCCAATAATGTGACCTTAGAGGGCTGTTTGTGAAGACTACACAGTGCCTGGCGCATGACGGGTACCATGGAAGCACCAGTTTCTTTTCTTCTCTTTTATTTATAAAGAGCCCGTTTCACCCCCGGGCCTCTCCATGGCCCTGTGAGGTAGACAGGATTGGCACTATCATCTCCATTTTTCAGATAAGAAAACAGAAGTGGAGACGTTAACAAGTGACATAACACAAGGTCAGACAGCCAAGACAAAAGGACCTTGGAATTCATCCAGAGTCTTCTGAATTTAAGTGTGGTGTCCTTAGTAAGGTGAAATGACATGAAAATATCCTCCGTGACCACTCACTGCTGAGAACATGGTTGTTTTTTCAGTAGTGCTCTTGGATCTACACCGATTCATCCATATTCTTTCACCTTGTTTAATGTCCTGCTTGTTTGACCAACAGCATATACGGCACAGATATTAGGCTGAGATTAGAAGGGCAAACTGTGCCATTACATACAACAAAACAGGCTCTGAGGGTATCATCCACCAGGCAGAGAAGACGAAATCTCTGTCTACATATAACTCTGCTTTGAAAGTTTGAGTTTTCTGTCATATTTTAACCTTTTTGTTGTTGTTATTGTTCTATCTTAATTTTCAGTTTCATTACATCAAATATAGCTTCTTAAAAATCGTGCTTTCAGAAAATCAAGTTACACACTGTTCATAACTCCAAGAATTATTGGAGACTTATACCTCAACAGGTGTCATTACCTCATTAGGAAATTACAAATAAACTTAAACTTCGCATAGCTCGATGACCTGTGGTTGCAAAAGAAAATGGGAGGAGTAGACAATTTGTAATTTATGGATGAATTGTGCTACATATGTTCGTTCATAAGCCATTTTTTCTGGAAATAGGGTTTATTCTTAAAGAAAATGAAGTTTAAAATAGTGATATTCTGGTATCATTTCTTTTTTAGTCCTTTTACCCTCCTTACTACACTATGTGCATTCTCAAGTTCTTTTTCTAAACAAAGAGTAAAATGTATAATATCTAGCTAGTCAGACCTTCAAAAGATATCCCAAATCTGACCAATTCTCACTGGTTTCAAGCCCCTATGACCTGTCTGCTGAGTTTTTGCTCCTAAATACATTTCCTGTGCCTGCGCCGCTTCCCCAGGGCCTCAGTGATCCTGTTCAAGGCAGGTCACCGCCAATCTTCCTAGTCCTCTGTTCAAAGTCCTCCAAAAGCGAAAGCTTTTGAAGCTGAATGACTAGTACCACAAGGGGACTCATTATAGTCTCCTGTGTATAGATGATTAACGTTTTCCATGATAAGTTAAAAATAACAACAACAACAACAACAACAGCAACAACAACAACAAAACAACCCCAAACCCTGCAATGCCTTTCCATCTTAAAAGCTGAAGTCTTTACAACGGCTGGGCGATCTGATCGTCTGTTTACTTTGCTCTTCGATTTTGTTTCTTATTCATCCCATGCAGCCACATCAGTCTGCTTGCTGTTCTTGGCTTTGCCAGTTCCATGCCCACCTGAGAGCTTCTGTATTTGCTGTGTTCTCTGCTCTGAACTTTCTTGCCCCGGATGTCTGCTTGTTCTCTTACCTTCCTTCTGGCTTGGCAGGGAGGCTTTCTCTGATTACTCAACCTCTATCTAAACGTTTACCACTTCCACACTCCTATCCCTGCATTCCTCGCTCTTTTCTCCTGCTTTATTTTTGCCCCTTGTATTAATTATTATTTAATATGCTACACATTTTACTTATTTGATTGTTTCTTATCTTCACCATGAGATATAAGAGTGGGGACACTGATTTCTTCCCTGCTTACGATAATGTTTGTCATATTATAGACATTCCATAATTGATTCTTTAGTGAATGCACGGTTAAATAATTAAGATATGATTAAATTGTTATCTATGGAAGGCAATTTATCAATATATAAAGAGTTGTGTTAGGTTAGAGGAGGAAATAAGGAAACTATATTCTTTTTTGTTATTTTGTCTTTTTTTAAAAAAACATGGCTAGATCCTAGTGTACTCTCTCAATAGGCTATTTAAACTAGGATGTGATTTTTATACTCAAGAGCAGACGTTAGCCTAAGTTGGCAGAAGGTGTCTGGGTGCAGGCTCTGGACCTCCAGTGTGGTGAGGGGAATCTAACTACTGAGGGGTAGGAATTCTGGAGGCTGCGGGTAAGTGAAGAGAAGATGACTCTGGAATTATCTCCCTTGGAAAACCAAGGCAGCAGCTCTCCTCTTAAAGTCCAAGACATCTGCCCTTGTCCTTCCCTCTTCCCACCCTAACTGCTGTACAGAAGTCTCAGTACCTGACTCAAATACTTTCTCTATTCCTTGCCTTACTATCACCCTCAGAGTTTAAGAATTCACATTTCTGGGCCACCCCAATTTCACAGGTTTTCCCATCTATAAATACGAATACAAATACATAATCTCTAAATATTCCACGAGGATTAAAGGAGATCATTTAAAGTGTCTAGTACAGTTCTTGATACATAGTGGCCACAAAATAAATAACTGTGATTTTTGTTTCTTCATGCCTTAAGCAGATATCTGCAGCTGAGGTTCCCTCTGACTTTAACGAGAAGGTGGAAACTATTGCATGTGAGTCTCTTCAACCCCTCTTCTCTTTACTGTTATCAGGCTCAAAACGTCATACTATTACTTCACATATTCTCTCCTAATTCAGAGAAATGTAGATTTGTTCCCTTTTCCAGGGCTAACCACTCTGGTTTTGCTTTTAATGCGTACTTATTCCAGACCTCCTTGAATTACCTTCCTCTCTCTTCTCCAAAGGACCCTTCCCCTGAGTCCACAAAACACGTACACTCTTCTCTCTCAGTCTAAAAAAATCCCTTTCCTGATAATAATGATGATGACAACTATAATGATTATCATTTACTGAAACCAGTGGGCCATGCACTATGCCAAGAAATACAGAAAACAGAACCAGTATTTCATTTGGTTTTCTCTGTAATCCAGTGAGATGGGTTCTTAAAAGGTCCTTATGCCTGTTTGAGTGCCATTCTTTTTTTTCCTTACCAAGTATGCAAGAAACCACTAATGTAGAAACTCCTATTTAATCTGTAGTCCTTTGAAAATTAACTAATTTCTCTGTCCCTCAAATGAAAAAGTGCTTAAAGGTCATGACTGACTTCATGTTTCCAAACCCACTAGCCATTTCTTATTCTTCATCTCACTTACCTTCTCTGAAGCCTGGGCTGTGCTATCATTCCCTCCTCAATACTCTCCCCTCCCACTTCACTGGACACTTCTGCAAAGGCACTTTTCTTCCCCCCAAAGAAAGTATCACTAGAGATCCGTCCTTGATTCATTTCTAATCTTTACCATGATCACTCTTATCTAGTTTCTCAGATTTAATTATCTACTCCATTCAGATGACTCAGTTTAAATCTTATGTGCTTACCTTTCTTTTAAGCATCTGCAACATATCTTGCTACTTGCAGGACATCTTCTTGCCCATAATAACACCTTTACAATTCAAGTTGCCCATGACTGAACTAATCGCCTTCCTTCTAAAACCTGTTCTACCTTGGTTAAATAGAGCATTACCTTCTAAGCAATTGCCCCCAAATCTCTGCCATTTGTTCCTTTCCTCTATTTTCATTGCCTTAGTATATTTGTCTCAGCCCAAACTCTGAGTTTAACTCATGAAGAATCACTGTAAGTCTTTAAACTGGTGTCTCTGAGCTTTTCCCTTCCACTATCTCCCAGCAGATTACTACCAGATTCATAGTCCTAAAGCACAACGCTGATTACAGCATATCATTCCTACATTAAAGCTTTGATAATAGAGCTATTTTCTATAAAATCCGGTCTAAATTCTTGAGCCTTGTATGATTTGGCCTCATTGCACCTGTCTAGTCTTATTTCCACCTTTGCCTTTCTCATACTCTTCATTCCAGCAGAATTATTCATTATGCCCATTTAACTTCAGGGATTTCCGTTGCACCTTTGCTGATTTTTCTGTTCGTGCTGTTTTCTTTAGTTAGATTTATGCTTTCGAATTTCTACCTTTCTCTCAAGATTCATCCCAAAATGCAATTTCTGCCTCAGAGTCTGTTATGAGCACCTCAACTATCTGGCTCATGTAAATTTATCTTTTCCTTAGAGCCATTAGGCCACTCATTCTTTCATTCAAAAAAATACTGTATTCAGCAAGTCCTACATGGCAGCTACAGGTGCTGGTTACACAGTGGTGAAAAGAAAAACAAACAATATTATCATATTCCAGATATTTAAGGATGTATCTTAGTTCCTCTATTAAACTCATTGATCCTGGAGGACAAAGGCACTATCTAATTCTTCTTTCCATTTCTGCAACACCCAGCATACAACCAGCACCTATTTAAGCAATATTTATTAAAAGAACTGGAGACTGAGTAAATCATTGGCTCTGTAGCAAACGGAGGAAGGAGGGAGTAGCAGAGTGGTGAAAAGCTCCCAGGTAGCATTCAGAAAGGATGCTGACAGCAGGGCCCACCAGGCTACTTGCCTTAAGGTCTGCTGAGGAGTTACTGCCATGCGACAGGGTTTGCCTCATTAATATAACTATAAGGGATTACTTGAGGAGTTTCTGAAAAGTCTTAGCAAAAGGTGAGTATGTGAAGGCAACTAATTTGCGAATTCTACTAACTACTTGGCTTGAAATCACAGTTGAGAACACTTAACCCTGGCACTATTTTTATTTATAAGAGGATTATTTTTTGAAGCACTTGTACTCCCTTAGGTTTTTCCAATGAGAAAAATAACTTTCATTTATAGACAAACTGGCTGTAGAAATGTTAAAACATCTTTAATTTTTATAAATTCAATTCTCAGTTAGAGAATTTAACCCTGACATACAATTTTCCATTGTGCTAGGGCTTGGCCAGGGTGGTGAAGTGGGTGGAAAAGGACTATGAAGGGTTGATTCCAGGTAAAACAGCAGTAAGACTGGGAGGAGGCGACACATTGCCTTGGCCTCAGGTGCTATGTAATCTGGACGGTCGATCTAACATTCACCATCCCAGTCAGACTCTGCCAGGGCAGCTGCACAGGTAGGCCTTCCTCAGCAGCACCCTAGAGACATACCTCACCCTCTCACTGGTAAACAGTCCTAACTTCACAGTGTCAGTTTATAAATCCAATTCACTGAAAAATACCCCAGGAATGGGAAATCATCAGGAAGCTTCAACCTATCCAAAGTTGTAATTTATTTTCATATAATTATTCCAGGTTTGGAGACAATAACAGGGATGACAGCACAGTTTATAGAGTTTGAATAAATTGTGTTTAATATAAATGCCTCAAAATTCTTAAATTTGTGAAAGAATGTTCTTTTGAAATCTGCAAATTTTCATATGAGAACAATTGGGTTAATTTTTAGTGCTGATTTTTGGTGCTCCAGTAACTACCCAGAGTTCTAGTCACCAGTTACTGCCATGATCTTGCGTTAGTCATCTAATCTCTTCGGGCCTCTCAATTCTTCATTTGCAGAATCACTAGATAGCATCTAATGGGTCTTCCAGCTCTAAAATTCTATGATTCCTAGTCATAAGTATAAGACACACAGGACAACACCCAAAGATCACATTTTCAAAGTAAAAGTTAAAAAAATTTAAAATCAAAGAATTTCTGAGTTGGAAGAAACCTAATAGGTAATTTTTAAATTGTGAACATTTTACATTTCACCACAATTACAAACTGAGAAAACATACAATCAACACTCAAATTACCTGTTGCAATGAGGCCTCTGATAGCATGGAAAATCAAAATTTAGAGACAAAGAAAAACCTTTATGTTAGGCAAAGATTTCAATTTTTGTTATTAAAACTGATATTGAGTACCCAAAGTGTTTATTTTCAGTAAATTCAAGGAAGGCTCTGCCCTAGGTAGTTAAGTCCTGATAACAAAGAATTGTCCTGTCTGAGGATATGTCAGAAATAATTCCATTACACAGTGTGGGGAAAAAAACAGACAAGCAAAGCAAAGACAGAATGAGAAAATTTAATTTATAAAGTTTTTTTTTTTTTAAATCCCTACAAACTACATAAAAATAATCAGAAGGATCAGACCACATGTAAGGTATGATTGTTGTATATCCAAAATAAAAAGGTTAGGTTTCTAATCTATTTATTCTTTGAAAACAGAAATTATTAATGTAAGTTTTTAACATTCTTTCAAAATATTTTAAAAATCTATCAACGCATTGTTTTTGGCCCAAACTTAATTCGAGATAATTAAGGATATCTTCTGCCTCTCTGATACTCAAATTTACTTGGTATTAAATATACTAATTTCTTGAAGAGATATTCCATGTTTATGGGTTGGGAGACAAACACTGTTCAAATGGCCATATTACCTAAAAATATCCACAGATTCAATGCAATGCCTATCAAAATGCCAACGGCATTTTTCACAGAAATAGAACAAAAAATTCTCAAATCTGTATGGAACCACAAAAGACCCTGAATAGCCAAAGCAGTCCTGAGAAAAAAGAACAAAGCCAGAAGCATCACACTCCTTGACTTCAAACTATATTGCTACGATAAAGTAGCAATACACTGTAAACTATAAAGCTACAATAATCAGAACAGTATGGTTTTGGCAAAAAATCAGACACACAGACCAATGGAACAGAACTGAGAGCCCAGAAATGAACCCACACACATATGGGCAACTAATTTTTGACAAATGAGCCAAAAACATACAAAAGAGAAAGGAAAGTCTTTTCCATAGTGGTGTTGGGAAAACTGGAAAGCCATGCAACAGATGAAAGAATGAAACTAGATTGCTATTGAACACCATACACAAAAATAAACTCAAAATGGAATAAAGACCTGAATGGAAGATCGGAGACAATAAAATACATAGAAGAAAGCACAGGCACTAAACTTATCGACCTTGGTCTTAGAAAGATTTTTGTGAACTTGACCTCAAAAGCAAAGAAAGTAAAAGCAAAAATAAATAAACGGGATTATATCAAACTAAAAAGCTTCTGCACAGCAAAAGAAACCATCAACAGAACAAAAGGGTAACCACCCGAATGGTAGAAGATATTTGCAAATGATTCCTCTGATCAGGGGCTAATGTCCAAAATATATAAAGAACTCAAACAACTCAACAACAACAACAACAACAACAAAAAAACCCAAACTGATTTAAAAAAGCGGGCAGAGAACCTGAATAGACACCTTTCAAAGGAAGACACAGAGATGGCCACAGATATATGAAAAGATGTTCAGTATCACTAGTTATAAGGGAAATGCAAATCGAAACCACAATGAATACCACCTCACACCTGTTGGAATGCCTATTATCAATTAGAAAAGAAATAACAAATGTCGGAGAGGATGTGGAGGAAAGGAAACCCTCGAACATTGCTGGTGGGAATGTAAATTGCTACATCCACTATGGAAAACAGTATGGCTCTTTCTAAAAAATTAAGAACAGAGCTACCATATCACTCTCTTTTGGGTATCTACCTGAAAAATTTGAACACACTTATTTGTAAAGATATATGTACCCCTATGTTCATTACAGCGTAATTCGCGATAGCTAAGATGTGGAAACAACTTAAGTATCCTTCAACGGATGACTGGATAAATAAGAGGAGGCACATATGTAATGGAACACTACTCAGCCATCTGCAAAAAACTGAAATATTTCCATCTGCAAAAACATGGATGGATCTCGAGAGTATTACGTTAAGTGAAATAAGTCAGATGGAAAAGGGTAAGAACTGTATCATTTCACTCATATGTGAAATATAAAACAAAAAGCAACAAATGAACAAACAAAACAAGCATACAGACAAGTATAAACACAAACTTATAGATACAGACAACAGAATGGTGGTTACCAGAGAGGGAGGAGGGGAGGGGAGGACACAGAAGGTAAATGGGGTCAAATACGTGGTGGTGGGAGGAGGCTAGACTTCGGTTGTATTACAGAATTGTATACCTCTACATAATGTTATTAATCAAAGTTACCTCAATAAATTTAATAAAAAATTTTAAAAATTAAAAAAAACACAGCTGATTTCTTTCTTCTTAAAGGCATACAATCATCCTCATGATATATTTTTTTCTTGCTTAGAAAACCTATTCTATCCCCGCACTGAAATCCACTGGTTAGAGACATAATTAATTTGGCTCTTAATGACTGAAAGTATTTAGAGACATCATTTTATGTAGAATTTAATTTGTACTATAGTAAATACAGCCGCCTGTACAAGAATCGAGACCACTTTGGGAAGAAAACAATTAACTGTTTCTTTCTTCAGAAGAAAAGTACATAAGATAAAGCATTTCAACTATTCTGTGATTTCCTGTGGAAAACCCCTACTAAATTAGGAGAATTACAAGCGAGTAGAACTGGGAAATTTTCTTTGCCTGACTTCTTGTTGCCATTTGCTAGTTAATTTACATCCCAGACACTGATAGGACAAAAGAAAAAATGCAATCTAAGTGTCAGACTGAGGTTAACCAACACATTGTACATCTATACACTATGGTGTACGCAAAAGGAGGAAGGGGGAAACACCAAAATTTCTAATAAGGTCTGGGATAACATCAGCCAGTAATCTGGAAAAATGACAGTACTTTAAACCTGCCAGAAAAACCTTCAATGTGATAACGTTATATTGTTCGGCCTGCATAAGTAGACTAAAACAGAAAGTATATAAAATAAATCACATACTTTCATGTTTGGATGAAATGTTCCACAAGCTATTAATTTCTATTATTTTTAGAGACTTGTCAGAAAATTACAACTGCCCTATACCCAAATCTTGATTTTCCCTTGTTATAAAGTTATAATTTATTAAGTAGAAAATCCTTTGAAAGATGTCGACAAAAGGAATTTACAGATTGTAAAGGATCTTAACAGAAGTTAGCTTCCCCACCCTGTAGTCTTCCAGTTTATTTCTGAACCAGTCCAGTGACAATGAACTTCATCTTGAGACTCAGTCCACCCTTGGGCAGCTCTAACTTTTGGTGATTATTGACACCTTTCTCTCCTGGGGCTTCCACTCAATGCTCTTATTTCAGCCCAACCTTTTGTGACAGACCAGACACATCTCAACCTTCTTTCCCACGACAGCTATTCAAATATTTGAAGACAATCAAATTCTCTAGGCTATAAATATTCTCAGGGTCAATGACTACTCCCCTTTTGAGGAAGGTTTAATTTCTGTCACCATTCTGCTCTGAACACACTCATGTTGGCTTCTATTTCTCTACAAATGTGGTGCCCAGCAGTGTATGTTGGTGTGGCCTTTCACTGCAGGAGTGAGACCACTGCCTCCTTAGTCTTATACACCATCCTTTTATTAATGCAGCCTAATGTGGAATTACCTATTTGGCAGTCACATCACAGTGCTGACTCATGTTAAGTTTATTATTAATGAAAACTTCTAGATCGCTTGGCATACATCTCTCTCCCACCCGGTACTTGAGGTAATTTGTTTTCCAGATGCATTTATCTCTTTTAAATATCACTGCTTAAGAATTAAGCCCTTTGCCCCAGCTTTTCAACTCAAATTATTTGTTATCTATCACTTCATATCATTGCAAATTTGATAAAGCCCCCACTGAAAGCACTGATAAAACATACGGAAGTGCCAGGGAAAGCTCCCTGGGGCTGGAAACAGTCCAGGTTGACATCGCCAGCTGAGGTATACTGTTAACTTCTGAAGTGCCAAACCAGAGGTCTCTAACATCTCTCAATTTCACCATTCTCGTAATCCTGTCAAAGTAGACAGGTACGTTTGGTGTGATTTGTTCTTACTAAGTAAGGTGCCTGAGATGGACACCCAGCTCTGCTGTCTTTGTTTGGAAAGACACCTATCAAATGCCATGAGCATTTTGTCACATTAGAGGAGGTTGGGGCTATCTAGCCAGGAGGTGATCTCAAGTAAGGGTGTATTTTCCCCAGCCCTCCCCTCTCCCCACCCTCAATACACTGCAGAGCATCTTTTGACGTTCTCTAGCAAATCTTGGGGTAACACCCATATATTATCCATATGTATCTGTTTCCTTACAGTTCCATGTAACCCTAGGGGCAGAGTTGATAACATTCAGGTGTATCACCACAGAACTCAGCCTTGTGCCTGGCATGTGGTGTGAATGTGAGGAATGAAGGAAAGCCAAGAAGGCTCTGAAATATACACGTGGAAATTCTAGGTTTAGATAGATTCAGGTTTCTAAACTAACAATCTAGAACACAATTTAAATCAAGGCTCTGACTTATCCCTTTTGTGTCTATATTTCTATTTTAGAAAGTAATAGATCAACTTGACTTTATAATGGCTTCTAAAGGGCCTAGTTAATTTCATTTAAGTGAAAGATTATGAGATTGATAAATATCAATATTCAAAAAGTAAAATTAAATTTATAAGGATGAGAAATCCTTAAAGCTGAATGCAAATAAAATAACTGATTATATATCCCCATGGTACTGTAGTGACATAAAAGGAAAAATATTTAATCTAAGAAACTTTTAAACACATTACTCTGAATATCCTCTCTTGACTTTATTTGAAGATCAAAAGAATTGCAAAGAAATTTTGAACTGTATTTAGTAAGTTTGTAGCTATTATTGATATAGTAATTCTGAAACTATTCTTATGTACCATAGGGCTGAGCAAAATGAGTAAGTATACTGACATCACTGGCAACTAGAGTTTTCATTATGGGGGAAAGGTGATACAAATATGGAATGGGGTAAGGAAAGGAAAAAGCCAGTGGTGTTAGATTGGAGTTAGAAGTTTTAATATGAATTCAAGAAGAAATTTTTTCTGATTAAAAAAAGTAGGGCTAGAGATGAAATAATGCCATTTGCAACAACATGGATGGACCATGAAATAACCATCTTAAGCGAAATAAGCCAGACAGAAAAGTTGAAAATCACATGATTGTCACTTAGATGTGGGATATAAACCTAAAAGCAACAAATGAACAGGACAAACAAACAAAGACTCATGGACATGAACTGTAAACTAGTGGTTACCAGAGGGGAGGGAGGAAGTGGGAGGTAGACAGGGGAAAAAAAAATTTAAATCATTTCTTCAATTAAATAAATAAGTTAATTAATTAAAAAAGAAAAAAAGCAGGGCTTCTTGGAGAAATGGATGATTCAAGATTGAGGCAGGGAAAGTATGGGGCGAGCCTAGAGTATTGTTTCAGAAACAAGGAAGTGCTCAAAATCAAACGGCGACATGTTAAAAAGAAACGAGCTAGCATGATAGACTCTCACTGACGAAGACTGGGACAACTTAAACAACAAAATAAATAATGACAAGAATGGCTTATAATACACCAAATAATAAAATAATCCATGAGTACATACTGTTACTAGAAAAAGTTTTTGAAGGAATGTGAAGATGAGAAAGTTCCTTTTGAACACAAGAAATCCAACTAACAAAAAGTAAAAGTAATGATATAAATAGAAGATTACAAATTTATAATCATCAATTACTAACAATAATCGATTCAGGAAATAATCATCCACATATGCTAAAACCATTGTGCAAAAGATACTGAGGATGGTGGCTTGTACCAGGTGGCAGCAGTGAAGGTGGTGACGAGTGATTAGGTTCCGGATAAGTTTCGAAGTCACCCCCCAAGAGGATTAGCTGATGGATTAGATGTGGGAAGCGAGAAGAAAGAGGAGGTCAGGTTAACCCCAAGAGCTCTGGCCTGAGCAACTAACTGGAAGCACGGAGCTGCCATTTTCTGAGAAGGAAAGATATTAGGAGAAGCAGATCGGTGGGGCAGATCTGGAATTTAGTTTTGGCCATATTAACTGTACCAGACATCCAAATAATAATCTCGGTCAAGCAGCTAAGGCTGAAGCTTAGATTTCAGAGTAGAAGTTGAGGCTGGAGAAAAGAATTTGGAGTCATCGGCACATATATGCTACTTAAAGCTGTAAGGAGGAGGAAATGCGGGGAGAGAAACTGTTCTTGGTCAAGTTTTAGCTAGTTGAACACTTTTTAACTAGTTAAAAAAGTCACAGGCATATAAGTAACCATGAAACAATATGAGAAACAGTAACAGAGATGTGCAAAGGTGTCATGGGCCTGGCAAGAAAGGACACTAAGAGGTCACCTAACTTAAGTTGGGGAAATGAGGGCGAATCAGGGCAGACTTTCTGAAGAAGTCCTTATACTGAAAAATATGGCGGAAAACTACATGAGACATAAATTATATGACAAGGAGCTGAAACGATATTCCAAAGAGCTGAAAATAAAGTCATGATAAAAACTCCCCATAATTCATAAGGAATGAAGGACATTCATAAGAGGAAAATCTCATGGCTATTAAATGGCGACTTGACAAAATAAATTTTAAAAATATGGAGATCTCAGTGTAAGACCTCAGAAATCAGGATCAAGTAGAATTTTCAAGGTGAGCTTTTTGAGCTTGTCTTTGACAGAAGAAAGGAATACAGATTCTGAGCCTATAAAAGATGGTATATACAAAAGAAGCAATGAGAGGCTGCAGATGAGCAATGAAATGCCACGCACTCCTTACAAAGAATAAGGTAGACACCCAACCCGCACACTCACAGAGCACTTACCAGCCACTGCTCTTTGCAAATACTAATTCATTTTAATCTTCCCAAATCTCTGTGAGGTAGGTACTGTTTTCATTCCCCTTTTAAAGAGGCAGAGAGAGGTTAACCAACTTGTCCAAGGTTACACAGCTAATAAGGGGCAGAGATGGATTTGAACCCAGGGTAGTGTACCCTCGAGTCTGCTATTATTCATTTTGCTGTATTACTTGCCTAGAGGTCTACAAGCTGCTGAGGAATGTCCTACAAAATTCATTAAGTGAAAAAAGCAAGGGAAAGTATCTTATAGATTAACAGAATATGTGTGTGTATAAATGTATATGCTTTATAGTTTATGTTTTATATGTATTTAGGTGTATAAATATACATGTGCTTATCCAAATAAACATACACACATAGGCTTGTCTGTGCATGAAATATTTTTGGATGGCTACACAAGAAATTCATAACAGTGCTTCTGTGGGGAAGACAGGAATCTTGAATAGAAGGGAAGCTTACTTTTCACTACATATGTCTTTGTATTACATGAATGTTCATAAAATGTTTATGATACTTTAAATAAAAAAAATAGTTCTTACTTTAAAAAGAAATAAAACAATGGGAATGTCACACAGACTAGACATGCTCCCATTTGGTCTAAAGAGGGGAGTACACAGGGTCACATAATTTCACTAATGAGGGGGATTCAGGAGTCTTAGTCTGTTCACTGGCAGAGAAATTAATTGATGTTCATTATTTTAAATTCTTGAATTTTCCAGGACTCGTATTTTTTGGCTGGGGATACATCCACCCCCATTCAGTACACATCTTGGTGGTACAGTTGGTCCCACTGCCAGAGCCTGGGGTGGAGCCGGGAAATGGCTGTTAGCACACGCGCTCTCTCCCACACTCCCTGTCCTCACCGTTACCTCCAGGGGTTGGCCGCAGAACCACGCAGACCAATGAGGGCCTAGAATCTCCAGTCTGGGACCTCTCAAACCTGTTTCAGCTTTTAGGAAAGCTGACTCTGCAGCAGGACAGAGAGACTGGAACTGCTGGGGTCACCTTCTAGAGCTGAAAATGGAAGCCTACACAAGAGAAGTCAGAGCTGAGAGACAGAAGCCAAAAGGTACAGTGTCAGCCCTGAATCCAGTGGAGTTTGAAGCCGACTAGCTTTTAGACTTTTCAGCTTTTAAAACAAACTTCCATGTTTGCTTAGTTTTAGTTGGTTTTCTCTTATTTGCCATGGCAAGATTCCAATGGATAAAAAACTGAGGCAGAAAAAGCCCATTTCAATGTGGGAAAGTTCTGTAACATCCCTAAGGTTTAAGTTATAGTGTCCCAGCTCACTGGGACTAGGACACAGGTCGCCTGATTCCTAGTCAAGGGAGGTAGAGGAGGAGAAGTAAGGAAAGCTGAGGAGATGGGAAGAAATAGAGGGAACTGGAGTTGGAGGGGAGCCTCGAAGGCTGGTTGAAGATTTGCTGTTTCCAATAACAACTATCATTATTGTGTCATATTATCTGTTTCCTCTTTCGCTACATCACGATAGTACTAGTGCTTCTTTTGGAAAGATGATTCTAGCATTTTCTGCATGTTGACCATTCATTCATTATACAAATAGTTATTAACTACCTACTATAGACATTATTATATATACATTATCTAGATATTATTCCAGGTACTGGATATACAGCAGTAAACATGTCCAGAATGAACGTTTACTGTTATAGACGTGCCAAGGATTGTTCTAGGTGCTTTCATGTCAATTACTTCACTTAATCCTAATATTATTTCTGTGAGGCAGGTATTTTTATTTTCATCTTATTAATGAGGAAAATAAAGTTGGAAAAGATTAAGCAACTTGTTGAAGATTATACCATCTGTAAGTGGCACAATCTGGAGTAAGATCTAGCTTTTGCTTTCAAGAATAAGATTTTGCTCACTAAACCACAGCTCTCTTTAAGTACTATATGACACATATCTCCACTTTAGCAACTTAATGGGTTTACTCAGATTCTGCAAAGTCCCTCGTATTATGTAACACATGAATAAAGGACCTTATTTATTATCTTCTCTTGATCTATTATTGCTCACTGGGTTAATATCTAGGATGTGATTTCATATCTGTTTTCTTTATGAAATTTTGTAGTGGTATGTTCGAGTTGGCTTGGCCTGCTCATAAGAGTTGATTTCAATTTTTGGAAATTTTGCAAGTCAGTTGACGTCTTGCTGATAGTTTGAAATTGACCACAGTGGGAACATTTACATCGAGGAAATTGACAAATACTACAAATCAAGGCTTTTTTGTTGTTGTTGCTTTCCTGGAGAGCCAGTTATTAAACATTTACTAGCATACCACTGGATTTAAGGCCCATCATCTGCTCAACGAAGAACTCTCATAGGAATTATTTTCTTAAATTATTCAAAATACCGGCAAACATCTCCAACTTGAAAGATTTTCTACTGCTCCTTAAATATATAATAATGACAAATAAGAGAACACCACAGATACATGTGAATTTCTTTCCTAGTGCATAATGGGCTAAAATGGTTATTATCCCATACTTTCAGGACCACTGGTTTATAAGCGTAATGCCATAATGCCATAATATACTTGTAATGGGTTGAGTAGTGTGCTCCCAAAACTCATATGCAGCTCAGAATGTGACCTTATTTGGAAATGGGGTCTTTGCAGATGTAATTAAAATGAGGTCAACTGGATTATGGTGGGATATAAACACAAGAATTAGGGTCTTTATAAAATAAAGCAGAGAGAGATTTAGACACAGAGAAAAAGAGGGAAGACAGCCATGGGAAGACAAGCAGAAATAGGAGTGATACAGCTATAAGCCCAGCATTGTTGAAGGACTGCCAGCGACCATGAGAGGCTAGAAAGAGTTAGGAAGGATTCTTCTTGAGAGACTTCAGAGGGAGCATGGCCCTGCTGACAACTTGATTTTGGACTTCTAGCTTCCAGGACTGTGAGAGAGTAAATTTCTGTTGCTTTAAACTACTCAAGTTTGTGGTAATCGGCTATGACAGCCCTAGGAAACTAATACTGGTGCAAATTTGCATATGCATAGTGTCTAAGAGAACATGGTTAAGGAGCCAAACATGAATTTAATAAATTCCTTTCTGGTCTCCTGCTACCTAAAAGATTTTCGTAAGAAATTATCTAAAATGTAGGCTTTTGGTATAGCATCTGCATTCAATCTTCTACCTAACTAACCCCAGAGAGAAGGAAGGACATGGTGTAAATAGAGTGGAAGCAATACTAATTAGTGAGGTTGTACTGAAAATAAAGGTGTGGACTGGTGAAGCTTTTGAGTAGCTCCATGATTCCATAAACCAATCAACAAAGTTGCCATTCAATACTCAAATTAGTGTATGTGGATATATAAAACTAGAAGCAACTATCATTTATAAGTGCTTATTATGTGCCATGCATTGAACAACTCAATTTATACATATGTCCTACGAAGCAGGTAGTATTTATTTCAACTTTACACATGCAGAAACTGAGGCTTGGCCAGGTTAAGTAACACTGCTAGTAAGTGGCAAAACTAAGAATCAACATCATGCCCAGCCCTGAACTGACTGACTTCAGAGCTAATGCTTTAATACCTACAATTATGGTCCACAGCCACCTGAACCTCACCCTAGACCTAGAACTTCTAAGTGTAGAACCAGAAGTGTGCAGCTTTATGACCTCCTTCCAGGACTTCAATTAGACGCCC